>NW_026623019.1:6599975-6902560 GCF_023065955.2 Ursus arctos | reverse complement strand
CTAAGTGATTTATTGAAGAAGAAAATTTTCTGCAATTCAACTCTGGAAGGTCTTTTGTTATAGCTACGATAAATAATTTAAGTCTCTTCCAACTAGAAACCCAAATTCCAATCAGGTTAGCTAAAATATTAATATAATATTCTCACCTTCAGTTCCTAAACTCTTATATCCAAACATGACACCACACTTGATACAAAATTATTATATTTCATGAACTCAATAAAACACTGGAGGTATTCCTGATATTTACTGAGAAATCCTCTGGCATTTTCTCTAATCACTATGGCAACTGTAATGGGTACCCATTATAATGGGTGGAGAATGCCAATACTGCCCCTATGGGTCAGATGATGTGGTCTCCGTTCCCATCTAGAGCCTGAGCCTCCCTAACTCATAAGCCAGAGTAATACAGAGAAGGACCAGAGGTCCATGCTTACTGAAGAAAATGAAAGCAACTGGTTTTAAAACTAAAATAGCTGTTGGGGCGCCTGGGTGGCACAGCGGTTAAGCGTCTGCCTTCGGCTCAGGGCGTGATCCTGGCGTTATGGGATCGAGCCCCACATCAGGCTCTTCCGCTATGAGCCTGCTTCTTCCTCTCCCACTCCCCCTGCTTGTGTTCCCTCTCTCGCTGGCTGTCTCTATCTCTGTCGAATAAATAAATAAAATCTTTAAAAAAAAAAAAAAAAAAAAAAACTAAAATAGCTGTAGAGGAAGAGTTACCTGAGAGTGAGGGCAAAAATAGAAGGCCAAAGGCCAAACCTTATAGAAAAGGGGGTTAAAAATCCCCAAATTATAGGAGTCAGATAATACTACTAAGAACGAAGAAAATAATAGTAAAAAATAATAATAAATTTACTGAAGGCTTATTATATAATACCAGGTACTACCTTAAATTATTTAATGAACACGTTATTTAATGTTTGTAGCCAAGCATAAGCTAGATATTATTATCCCTATTTTAAACATGAGGAAATTGAATCTCAGGCAAGGTTAGTAATTTGCCCAAGAGCATATAACCAGAAAGAGCTAGAGCCAGAATTTGAACCCATACCTTCTAACTATGAATCTCAGTCTCTCCACCTCTATAAAACCTGCTTTCCTTGATGAGGTAGCCCTGCAAGAAATAAAAGGGAAAGCAGCCCAAAAGTCATAGAACAAGAGAGATATAGGATAGTCAACAGTATCAAGTGTCAAAGAAAAACCCAGAAAGGTCCTAGGGAATATTGTTGGATTTGGTTCTGTCCAAAGTGCACACTATCCACAGTTGTACGGGTAGCACCCAAATTTCACAGGGTTAAGAAGCGGCTGGACAAAAGGGAAACAGTAGACCTGTACAGATGTCCCTCTCAAGAAAACTGGCAGTGGGGGACCAGATCGTGAAAGTTATCAACTGAAGAGGGCAAAGAACGAAAATACCAGGGAGGGAACACGTGTAAAGACACCACAAATGGCTCATCTGACTCAACCCCCGACAAGAGGTTTTTGGGAAACACTTCCACATCCCTCACTTTTCGCCCCTCACCGCCCGGTATAGACTCCCTGATTTCCCATGAGCTCTTCCATGCTTTTCCCTACCAGAAATACCCTCTTCCAGTTTTGTTTTTCTTGTGACCTCCAACTTTTCCTTTAGCACACGGCTCAAAGGTCACATCCATGGTGAAGACATTACTGACCCTCACTCCCAAGAACAATCTCTACTGTTACTCCAGAGGCCCTTTGTATCCAATTCTTTTTTTTTTTTTAAAGATTTTATTTATTTATTCGACAGAGATAGAGACAGCCAGCGAGAGGGAACACAAGCAGGGGGAGTGGGAGAGGAAGAAGCAGGCTCACAGTGGAGGAGCCTGATGTGGGGCTCGATCCCAGAACGCCGGGATCACGCCCTGAGCCGAAGGCAGACGCTTAACCGCTGTGCCACCCAGCCGCCCCCCTTTGTATCCAATTCTATACTGACGTCTATCTCCCTCAAAAGTTGGCTTTCCGCAGTCAGCAACCATGTCAGATCACCTCTGAGACCCCAGCATTTAACATAGCGCCCGCCATATTCCTCTGCAACTACATTATCCTAAACTGATCACAGTGACCTAACTCCAGACAAGAAAGTATTTTTAAAATCACTTAACAGAGAATCAGTGCATATGATTACTCAACCATTTAAATAGTAGAGCTCTTATTTCTTACAAATGTTCAGTAGAGATGTTCAACTAAAAGGCCTACGTATGGGATTGGCACGGCAAAATTTATTTCAATGGTAAATCAGCACGTTCCTTCAAAACACCTTTTCATATTAGATACTAAAAATTAGCAATTCTGGCTCTAAAAAATAAAATAAATATGGTCTTCAAGAGCTAAAATCATTCCCTTTTGTTTTTCTACAAAAAGACATTCAACAGGAATTCATTTTAAAATGTAACCCCATCTTTTAGGATGTCTGCCACAATCTTAATTAGGAGAAAACTGTCCCCTTAGGGAACCAAGCCAATGGGAATCAAGTCCCAAATAAGAGCAAAGCACAGAAAAATGTCTTTGTTTCTGTTGATTATATGAGATAATGGTCTCAAATGAAAAGAATTCTATTCATGTCCATCAAAGCTAGGGTGCACAGAAAGCAAGCAAATCTCTTGACCCTGAACAGAAAAGAAAGATAAAGACAGAAATGATGGAGTACACTACCTCAGGCTTAGCTCTTCAAACTAGCAAAGGAACCCATTTAAAATACTACAGATCAAATTTTGAGCCAATACAATGGTCTGTTATGGATTTAACATACAATAGGCAATCTTTTTTCCCCCCTTAATCACTGCTCACTGCTTTCATCACAAGAACTTTCTCTTGGGTATATTGCTAACCATCACAGTTTCTTTCTGGTTGTGATGATATACGACAGACATCACAGGAAAGTGGCAAACAGAAGTGAGTATAAAAATGATCCCTCGTTGGAGGCACCTGGGTGGCTCAGATGGTTAAGCATCTGCCTTCAGCTGAGGTCATGATCTCCAGGTCCTGGGATGGAGCCCCATGTCAGGCTCCCAGCTCAGTGGGGAGTCTGCTTCTCCCTCTCCCTTTGCCTCTCCCCTTGCTTGTGCTCGCTCTCTCTCTCAAATGAATAAATAAAGTCTTAAAAAAAAAAAAAATGACCCCTCACTGAAGCTGTGGTTTCATGTGAGGATTGCAGGAGTACTCATGTCAAAATCCCTTCCCTAAAATCTGTTTCCTAAAACATGAGGCATCATTTTAAAGATACCATAATAAACAGACCTACTGGGATTCATTTAAAGTTTACCCTTCTTGAAGAGTGCCCTTTGCCTAGAACCTAACTGGCAATTCTGATTAACTCTGCTTCCCAAACAAAATGTCATTTATCCTTTTGACCACAGGAATAATAAGCTCACTTGCCAGGAAGTACCATAACTTATGTGAAAATGCTAAATATGTGAAAGATTGATACTAACCAAAAAGAAACAATATAGCTAGAATATAGTTATTCTATTCATTTTCATATCTCAAATTATATCACTGCCCAGATAGATGATTTACGGAAAAACTAAGATTCTTATCTGAATGTAATCTTGAAATGAATTTTTAATCACGTAAAAAGGAGGTTTCAATGTCCCAGTTACATATTAAAGACCCACTAGAAAGAAAGCGAGTCCCTGCGCAGGAAAAGGGAAAGACCACAGTCTCTGATAATAAAAGAACTCAAACAAAGTTGACAGCTAACTTGACAATACATTTTTTTCTTTGAATTCAAACAGAAGCCCCTCAACCCCAGGGCTCCACGATACCTGGGATGTTCTGTTTACAAGAAGTGGTATAGGGATAAAATAGTCGCCCACTTTGATAGAAAAGATATGTGCCTTTTTCTAAGGAAGGGGGAAGACAGGCAGGGACTGGAGAGAAAGTACGAGCTGTACTCAGAGGGCAGTTAAAACTGGGAAGCACGAAAGGGAGAAAAAAAATCTTCGAGCCTTGGTTCCAAGTGGTTTAGGAATTATCCTCAATGTCAGCAGCACTATGGAATACCTGATGCCCAAGATTACAGCAAGGAGTAAAAGTTCTCACTTCAGCCTAGGTTCTGCTTTGATAAGAACTGGCAGGCTGTGGGAGAGAACAGAACAGTGGAAGACATTTTCCTCCTTCCCTCTCCTGGATTTTTAATACAGTTTTAGGGCAAGTAGGGGCAAAGACCTCTCAGATTTAGGCATAAAATGACCAACCTGAAGAGTAATCTACAAGAAACTTGAACAAATCACTCAAGGCAGGGGGAAGGCAGGGGGGAAACAGCTCATTTCTAGCCACAGTCTATAAAGATCATCCATCCAAAAAGTGTTTTCATAATGATGATGATGAGTAATATCAAAATTGTTATACCTAATCAACATACTGAATTTGAATATTTATATAGATTTTATTGAATTGAGCAACCATGTCTACATTTGGAAGCTGAGACTCTATGATGTTTTGTGAAATGGTGAAAAATTATAAAAGAAAATTTGATAAAGGATTATATAACAAGACCTTGTAATCACCGCTCAGAATTCTCTATTTCTGAACCAGATCGTCTAAGGAAAGGTAGAAAGTTGCTTCTTGAGCTCATACAGGATAAATGAAAAAGCATAGAAATAATTTTAAACATTTTACTTGGTACTTATTACTCAGTGAGATTAGAGCTTTCATGCTTTGAGGAAACAGAACTATATATTAGATCTTAAAATTTTCTGGTTTTTCAACTTTCTAATCAATATAACATTACACGCCTCAACATTCAAACATTTTAGCAGTAGACCTTTTCTTCACATCAGAGTGGCCAAAGCAAGGACACAATAAAAGTTGAATCAACAGAAGTAACTATCTTTGACATCAATACCATGATTTCGATATCCATCATGGGTCAGTGACAAAGGCTAGACAGAAGATTGTAAAGGTATCCCACTACGTCGGAAAACCCAAGATGACATCAGCACATCAACAATACAAATATTATAGGCAAGTTAAGAGCAAGAAGAAATTACTTCAGCAATAATCTTATCAGTTGTAGAAAATATATCGACAGGGACACTATGAGGGGCACTTGGGTGGCTCAGTCAGTTAAGTGTCTGACTCCTAGTTTCAGCTCAAGTCATGATCTCAGGGTCATGAGACTGAGCCCCGCATCGACGGGCTCCACGCTGGGCACAGAGCCTGCTTAAGATTCTCTTTCTCTCTCACCCTCTGCCCCTCTCCTGTGCTCTCACACACGATTCTCTCTCTCTCTCAAGGAAAAAAAAAAAAAGCACTAGGAAGCATCAAATGTGACCCTTTTCTAGTTTGAAGGGAAAGAAAGGGAAAAGAAAAGAAATGACAGAGGAGCAAAAACTCCTTCCAAATAAGCCTGGAAGGACTACAGGCAATTCCAGGCAGATATCACACTAACCCACTATGTGAAATAAAACACTTTGTTGACAAAAAGAAAACGGGAGTTCTCACCTTCTTTGCTTGGTGTAAGGGAATGTAAAGTGTCACCTGCTGTGAATGTCCTAGAGGAAAGAGCTAACTTGAGGAGCTGAAAAATACGCCTGCTGGGAATGAGCCATATGGCATGGCACAGTGTTTTCCAAAGTGGGGTCCACGTGTACCTGAGATTACTTTTTATGAGGACAAGGAACAAGGTGAGTGCGCATATGTATGATTTTCTATTTATGCTGGTGATACTGATTTTCCACTTTTTTTTTTTAATTTTTTTTTAAAGATTTTATTTTTATTTTTTTGAAGAGTTAGAGACAGCGAGAGAGGGAACACAAGCAGGGGGAGTGGGAGAGGAAGAAGCAGGCTCCCAGCGGAGGAGCCTGATGTGGGGCTCGATCCCATAACGCCGGGATCACGCCCTGAGCCGATGGCAGATGCTTAACGACTGCACCACCCAGGCGCCCCTGATTTTCCACTTCTGGTAGCAATTTTTGTTTTTTATAAAAGGTTATGTATTTCATACAAAAACTGATTTTATTTAAGCAGGAATCAGAGTCTCTCCACCCACTCCATGCAGTGAGATGGGTGACTGCCTTCCAGAACTTTGGTGAAAGTTTGGAGATTTATTCTTTGGTTTAATCTCTGCACGGAAGAAGACCAACCACGGGTGATAGGCGAAAAAAGGATTAAGTGAATTAGGGCAAGAAATACCCAGTCTTCTTCCCCCACTCAGCTTTCAGGCAGGTAAGTATTCGCCCTCTAAGCAGGAAGTTGGAGAAGTTCTTTAAAAAATATGACAGCCCTGGGGAGCCTGGGAGGCTCAGTCAGTTAAGCCACTGCCATGATCTCAGGGTCCTCGGATCGAGTCCCACATCAGGGTCTCTGCTCAGCACGGAGTCTGCTTCTCCCTCTGCCCCTCCCCCCTGCTTGTGCTCTCTTCTCTCTCTCTCCTCCTCCCTCAAATAAATAAATTCTTTCAAAAAAATAAAAATATAACAGCCCAAGAGGAAAAACAAAGATACTGAACACCAGAAAGAACCCAGTTAAAAAGCCCAGTCAGATGACCCTACACTGAAGTCAATAAGACCCACATTCACATCAGCTGTTTATCCTCATGCTTTTAAATATGGATTAACACCCAAAGATGGTCAGACATCAAAGAAAAGCTTCAAAAATAAAAGACAGGAGACAAAAAAACAAAAAACAAAAAAAAACCCAAAAAACAAAAACAAACCAAAAAAACCCACCCCAAAACAAAGAGCAAAGTAGCTTGAAGGAAACAGGCTATACATAAAGAAAAGAAATTCAACAACTTAAAAAAAATTAATATCTTTGGAGTAAAAGAAGAAGATACTATAGTCAGGATATAAAACACAATGTTACGAAAAGGAACATACAGGAAAATTTTTAAGAAGCTTCTCCTGGATCCCAGCACCCTTCCTGCCCATCCCACTTCTATCTCCTGCAAAGAATTTAACCTTAAGTACCTCTGTCTACCATTTAGGAAAAGCTAACCCTTTCCCTAGCGACTTTCCTGTAATTATAAGGGCGACGTTTGCTAAAGATTCTCCTTGATACTAAGAAATTACAGGCAAACCACAAGTCTCAAGATAATGCTTTATATGATCTCTCTCATTTATTTTCTCACCACTCTTTGGAGGAAATGACAGACCAAAGTGTTCCCAATCCCCACTGCAGAACTATTAACTGGCACGCGCTCTTTCGTCGGTATCTTTCCAAAACAAGCCCCGTGTCCTGGGTGTGAATAAGATCTGTAGTAAACATGTGATGATGAATTCATTCTCAATTTTTTAAAGGGGATGAGTCAGATCTCCAGACCTTTAAGATAATTTAATTTTCATTCAACAGTACTTTTCTAGTCACCAAAACACTCAGGCATTTTCTAAATCATCACAAAGGCAAAGTCCTTGCCTGGAGGGTACAGGCTACCTCTCCTTCATTATGTACTATTCTTGTGAGCTAATTATAGAAAACTCTGATTGCTGATATTTCAATAGGAAAGAAAGAGCAAGTCATGATAAAGAATAAGAGAGGGGAGAAGAGGAGGGACAGAATGTTCGTTCGGAGAAGGATGGGCAAGGCAGAAACAAACGTTTTCTTCGGGAGTTAAGAGGCTCTTCCAGAATAGGGATTATGGTTTGGATACTTTTCTTTGCATTCCTACAGCCCAGTACAGGCAGAATCGGCCACATCCAGGAAGGGCTCGAGAAACATTCAGTGAATTAACCTCAGAGCTGAACTCCGTCTATCTCCGCGCCCACCGGGCCAGAATGCACCTGCGGGACGGACAGCCCAGTGACAGGCGCGGCATTTTCTCTGACAACAGCAGCTCCTTACCTGTTGTTGGACGGGTACCTGCTGCACCACCTGGGTAGGCACTGCTGCTTGACTGGCTACAGATGTCTGTAAAGTCACTGTCGAACCTGTGTCCGACCCGGTCTCTGATGTCTGCATGATGGTCTCTGAAATGTAGCAAAACAGAGATGAAGCTGTAAATGCGCACTTCACGTGACCAGCTGCATGACATCTGTTCTTAAAGTCCTATGCTGAGAGTAACTTTCAACGGTCCAGGGTGCTTCTTACGCCAACACATTGCCCCGATATTCCACGCGTGGTTAGAGACACTCTGACCACTTTTTAAATAAATGCAGAAAATGACCAAATCACATTAAAAAAAAAATCCCTATTTAGCACCCCTCATTTTGGGGCTATCAAAGTTGAACTTCATTGAAATCTACCTTCCTTAGGTCTCATCCGTTGTAAACTGGTTCAATCATATTATAAACCATAGTCCAAAATTGTTTCTAAATACTCAATTTTCAGTCCACAAACTCTAACTGGACGTAAATATGTCATAAAATGTTATTTTCTAGATACTTTTGTGGCCATTAAGATGTCACCAAAGGTGTACCATTTAGAATTATTTCTAACATCGTTTTCAACTTTCAAACTTACTATGCTGTGATCTTAAAAAAAAAAAGTAATGTATATCCAAAAGTCTAACCAGAGGATCAGGCTCACTAATTTGTTCTGCCTGTGGTATGATATTGCACTAAAATCTACCTCGATTTTACACAAAGACAGCCAAAAACCAACAATGTTTAGTATTTTGAAGATGGGGAGGACCACTCTTACAGAAATGAGACTTGTATAAGCAAAGACACAAAATTTTACCTTCTCCCACTCAGACTTCAACCTGGCACATTTTTTAGTTCATATGTGCCTGACCTGCTATCACAGGGTAAATTTTGCAGCATGTGCTCTAACAGGCCTGGTTTCTCAGAACTCCCAGTCTCAACATTCCCTTTTGCTACTTACAGAGTCAACGGAATAAATATTAATTTCTTTGTTATTGAGCAGGGCCAGAATTCTAATTTTCTTTCCTGAGGGGGGGTAGGGACACAATATTTAATTGATAGCTTTAGAAAAATATTGCATTATAGTTTAAATTTTCCCCAAGAAAACTCTGGAAGAGTATCCAGTTCTTTCAAGTAGAAAATTAAGCCCCTCATCATCTTTTGTCATAGTGTGCCCTCTTCTAATTTTCCCCCAAACCTTTTCTAGCATCTCATTTGATTTTAGCAATGGACCTCCGAAGACATCTTATCCACTCTTCTTATTTTATAGACGAGGAAACTAAAACCCAGAGAGGTGGAGACTCACTCAAGGTGACAGGAACAGCTATGGGACTAGGCCTAAGAGCTGAGGACTCTTCCAAATGCTCTCCACATGTTAATGTATGAGTAAATTAATCCATGGGATTAGGCCCTTTTGCTTTGAATCTGTGCTTATTTTTCTCTCTAGGCCTTGACCACTGGCAACTCTTTAAGTGATTTTCTTATTCTTTTATTAGTCAAAGCCCTACATAAACCTTACCACATACAAGAGAGACAGCAATAACAGCTAACACTGACTCAATGTTTAACATATGCTAAGGACTCTTCCAAATGCTCTACATGTTAATTTTTGAGTAAATTAATCCATGTAACAACCCGGTGTGATTGGTAGGGTTATAATCCTCCATTTACAGATGAGGGACCCCGGCACACAGAGTGAAAGTGATTAGAAGCTGGGGCGCCTGGGTGGCACAGCGGTTAAGCGTCTGCCTTCGGCTCAGGGCGTGATCCCCGCGTTATGGGATCGAGCCCCACATCAGGCTCCTCCGCTAGGAGCCTGCTTCTTCCTCTCCCACTCCCCCTGCTTGTATTCCCTCTCTCGCTGGCTGTCTCTCTCTCTGTTGAATAAATAAATAAAATCTTTAAAAAAAAAAAAAAAAAAGAAAGTGATTAGAAGCTTATAAGACAACGGGGGAAGTTATAGAGACTGTAGCTACCACCCCACTTATTTGGGTCAGCTACTAACGTTCAGCTCCAAGAAGTTGAGAATTTGTGGGAAGGCTAAGCTGTAGGTGCCAGGTCTCCCAATTTTCCAAACGAGGCTGAAAGTTCAGATTTTTATGTGAAATCTCCCGAACAATGGTTCATTTTTTAAACTGTAGTATTAATCTCCAAGCGAACACACAAACACACACGCACGTACACATGCACACACACGCGCGCACACACACACACACACACACACACACACACACACCTTTGAGCTAGCATTAAGACCATGGACATGCCTGTAAATGTTTGAGAATGACAGAATCACTACATAAAATTCTTGCCTACTTAAGTGGAGGACCCTTGGTTCTCTAATTTTGGGGAAGGGATATATACATTAGGAACCCTATCTGTGCCTCTTCCTTTATGCCATCCCAGAGGGAAAAATATACCATCCCGAAAATGAAAGCAAAAGCCAATGCCATTTGATTCATTACATGCTTGTAGACCATCAACACCTTCTGTCCTACAGCAGAGGGGCTATTAGTGAAAGTGAGATTAGTGAGCTCCCCTTCTGCAGAGAATGAACAATGAACCAGATGTTGGACACCATCTTCAGGGAGGTTTTCTAAGCCTCTCTTCCCAACCCCAAGATAGGTGGAGGACTTGATCTGTTTAGTATATAAACGAAGACAGCGTTGCCAGTTATGGCCAATCAAGGGTGGGTATTTCTTAGAGTGAAGTCGCTCACCTAAAACTCCCTCCTATTTCTCCCAACGCTGGCTGGGAATTTTATCGAGACTTTCTCATGTGCCCATACACTGTTTTCTGCAGACCAGTCCACACACCCCTTTTGGTATAAGACCCATACCTTGACATCTACTATTTTATACCTAACGTACGCAAGAATATAATGAATAAAGATCTCTTAAAAAATTAAATATACGTGGGGGGGGGCCTAGGTGGTACAGTCGGTTAAGTGTCAGACGCTTGGTTTCAGCTCAGGTCGTGATCTCAGGGTCGTGAGATCAAGCCCCACCCTCGTGCTTGGAGTTTGCTTAAGACTCTCTCTCTGCCCCTCCCCCCCTAAAAATTAAATATGCTCTTAAAGCAATTCCTAAGAATTCCCAATAAACTACCTGAAAGAGTTTATCAGAAGATAAAAGGCACAGATTTGAAAACTGGCCTCTCATGGACTATAGTAGTAGACTCCACAGACAGGCTTTGGCTTAGAGTTACTACAAATTAAAATTCTTAACTGCCAATATTTAAAAATCGGAAATCTCCATGTTAAAAACCAACTTCCAGATTCTTACAAAAAATATGAAAATTTAGAAAAGGTGAGCCTATATTATGTGTTTTATAGACAAATTATTTTTAATGGCAATACTCCACTTGCCTGGCCTCTACAGGCATGTGAGTTCATGACACTTTCTGGGGTAACCAGATATTTAGTCTTACACATCCAGACTGAAAATGGAAAAATTGTGTTTTGGGTTTAAGAATCTTGGTAACATTTATGCTCATTCAATTCTTTTATACAGAAGAGATATACCCAAGTTTTGTCCACTTTACCAAGAGAAATGTGTAACCAGATGATTGGAACTATGATTTTCCTCATTTTGCGGACGAGTCAGTGGACACCCAGAGATGTTAGGTCACACTTAACCAAGATCAAACAGCTGGAGTTCGGAAAGGAGGGTTTGGATATACCAACAAAGCTCATTCACTAAACAACTAGAGCAAGTAAGTGGGGAGTCCTGAATTTCAGAATAGACATTGCATAGATAGAAGAGAGTAAAGAAAAGCAAACTGGGGATCTTTTTGGAATGAAAAAGAAGGAAAGGGGCCCCAACTGTTTTATTGGAGCAACCTTTGCAGGAGAGACTGGGGGAAATGAGATGGACAGAAAATGATGGCTTTGTAACTTAAGTGAGAAAGTCATGGAGAGCTTTCCATCCAGCCTCTGGCGCCATGCCACATCAAAAGCGGCACAGAAAGCCCAATCCAGGACAACCGATAACTGCCCCAGAATATCTTCTGTTTACTGCCCAGTGACTGCTCTCATCCGTCTCACTGGGTCCTGGATCACAGGGTCGTACCAAAGGATAAGAACTTAGTCTCTCCATCCCTCCTTGACGAACACAACTTCATCCTCCTACGATTTCATTGTCTTTCTGTTATGAAGAAGAGGCTTCCCTTGCCAAGTCCTCATGGCTTGAGAGGGTCTCAGTCCCACCCCTGGCAGAGACTGGCCCCAAAACGACCGTAATTAGGTCTCTCCTCTGACAAGTCTTTCCCAGGTGCCATGCAATGCGCTAAGTGCTCAAAATACACCTCATTTAATCCTCAGAAGACTCCCATTAACGGCAGCGCTCTTATTTCCACTTAACAAAGGAGGAAACCGAGGCACAAATAGATTCCATAACTTGCTGAAAGCCACCCAGCCAGTAAAGGGAAGAGCCTGAATCCAAACCCAGGGTGAGCCGACTCCAAAGCCCACGATGTCCCCACTTTGTATGTATTACTTTGCAATATCATGATGATAGGGCTTCCGAACGAAAAGCTACAGACTGGGTCTGAACGGCAAAGTCTTTGGGATTCTCAAGCCATTGTATTTGATCTATGCCTTCCAATAACAATGGACAGGCAACCCTTTCTCTCTCCGACATCAAAATCAGGAAGGATTCTCTCTCCCTCTGCTGAGGCCATAAGAGAACCTAACTCCTAAGTATTTTTCCAAAGGCATTTTAACTGATTAATTCTGAAGACCTGACTTAACAGCAGATCAATTAGAATGTTAAAGCATGTTTGAGGAGCAGAACCCTCCTGCCAAATTTTGCTAAACAGATCATTTAAACCCACTGACGCATTCAGAGTGTTCCGGTCGCTTTCCAACATTTCAGCAAAGCAAGAATCATGGCTGAGGGTAGTGTCTTAGCAGGCTTCACTTGTAGGTTTCGTTTTAGACCCGACATAAGGTTTGTGTGTACATCTGAGGTGTTCCTATTCATCTAGCAGTAGTTTCTGTGCTTTGTTTATGTTTGGGAGTAATTTGGTTAGTTCAGTTCCTTCACAGCCCCCTTTCAAGTGATATTTGTTTATCAGCCACAAATGCAGTCACATTAATCCATTTTGATAAGCTAAATAATCCCCTGCAGTTGGTCCATGATGCAGCCCGTATGTAAATGAGTTGTATATTCTTGCAGGAGAGACATGCACAATTTCAGTCTAGTCATCCTTGCCTAATGTGGCTGTCAGGTGTGTCAAGAGCAACAGATGCTTGTTTGACAAAGGACCTTTTTATTCTGGCTAATTAAGCAGTTGGACACACCCGCCTGTTAACGGTTCTGCTTTGTACAGCCAACTCTGGCTGAATCATGCGAATCTACAGCTAAATAGGCCACATTTTGAAAGAAGGCTAATTAACCCCTAGGAGAAGGAAAAGAATATTGCAAAAACCCAGCTGCTGAATGCGACAAGATTAGCATTTCTTCAACCTGATGGGCAAAACCTAGGCAAAGCAAATGTGTTTGGAACAAACATGCGTTATTGCAAGTTTCAAGGCATTCAGATGTTCTTTATGGAACTTCCTGAAGATTATTTAATACACTCAAATTCACAGTTGGATTCCTTTTATCACACACAATGTACATGCCAAATTAAATGGTTTAATAGTCTGACCTAATCAATTACTTTTCAAACAGAACTATATAACTGGGATAGCTTAAAAATAGGTAGTACCCATCTAATTTTTATTGGGGTTCTTCAGCCTGAAATAATTTGCTCTTTAAAAAAGCAAAGTCCGCAAAGTTTGGCTCCACTACACTGACTGTATTGTTTTTTTTACACTGAGGAATGTAACAGGTTCTAATTCAGTACAGAAAATAAAGACTTGGAATTTAATTTTCAAGTGCAACAGAGAATTGCCTTCCTTCTTCCTTAGTATAGATAAACAAAAGATGCTACCTCTAATTCCTACTTGAACCAAATTAACCAAAGTTATTATGAGTCACTTAATGGGTATAATAAAGATAAGTCACATCTAAAATGTGACATTCAAATATAAATCATTTACTTAGAAACCTGGTTTGACATAAGAGTATAGGAATGCTATCTACAGGGAAAAAAAATTTGTCAGGATTTGAACTGAATTACTGCTTTTAAAATACAGAACAAGAAGTTTAACATTTGTGTGCTTTGACACAGAAAAATCCCAAATCATAACTGATCTTTTGTGGAATAAAATTTTTATTACTAATGCTCTGATTAAGCATCAGCATTCTTGAGTAAATGTTAGAAAATAAACATTAGTATACATAATGCCCAGAGCAATTAAAATCTCTATTAAAATTAGATAACTAAAATGAGCTGTGCTTTTAGGAGCGGGGCCGGGGGGGGGGGGGTGGGGACTGCCATTATTTACTTTTCTGAACATAAAATTAGTATGAAAAATACACATTTCTGGACTATTCTGGAGTAGATGATGAAAAATATTAAGATGATTTCAATTCTTAAAAAAAAAAAACAAAAACCCTAAGGATATTAAGCAACTTTCAAAAAAGACAATATAACATAAAACAATGGGCCATATTAGAAAGTTGATACATAGAGGTAAACAATCATGTGATTAATGTAATGATTTGAAACTTTGACAAAAATATATTGAACTGAGTAATTTGACTACAAACACAAAACACTATGACTTGGCTTTTTCCCCCCACTTCCTCTAATACATATGAAACTCGTTAAGCTACAGACTGTAGTCAGCCTTTTTTATTTAAAATACACCTCTGTGAAAGTTTATTCATTGTACAACACAGGGCTTTATCAAATCAATAAATCAAGTAACTGAAGGGATGTAAAAGGAAAATTCATGATTTTCTGCATTATAAAAGCTGAGCCTGTTTATTTAGGTTTAATGTTGTAATCCTCATGACTATGTACAATTAATCTTTCATACTAAATTGATCTGTGGACAATGATGGAATGATAATAGTGTAGACTGCGAGGCAGTCATCTTCCCGTGATAACTGATGACAGTGATTAATGTTGGTGATGATTAATCAGCACACTGGTAACATATACAGGTTGCCTGGGTAACTTTTTTCACTTTTCAAACAAAGGTTTTCGCTTAACTAATTCTTCCCTTGACTCAGAGTATCAAAAACTGTTTCTTTGGAGAAGAAAAACCAAATTAAATTACTTTAACAGCTTTTGTCTTGAAGGACCAAGTACTTAAAAAAATAAAACCATCTACTAACATATTAGTAAAGCCAAACTACTGAAATAATACAAGAACTATTTTATTATTTGTTATTTGTTTCTAGTTATCAAGAGAAACTGTCATCAGGCCCAGAGGTCATTTTGGGGAAAAGAGAACCAAGGGCTTGTCCAGTCCACTGCTGGTCCTGTATCAGCACTCTCTCCTACTCACGTTCATGAGTAGGCAACTCGGTCTTACCTGCATGACGTGCTAAAAATCGTGGTGCATAGATACCAGTGGAAAGAAAAGGAAAAGAAAACCAAAGAAACAAAAACATCTAAGTATCCTACACTCTTTCCTACTGGAAGGAGAGTCTGAGGACACAATGATGTAACATACAGAAAAATTCTTACTGAAAGGTACCAGATAAATGTTTCTCCCTATTGGTCCATCCAATCCTGAGAGTGACCAGAACCTACTGGATAGAGCATTTAATGGTATTAACGCTCAGCATTGAAAGATGATGAGCAATGAGCCCTTTATTATAAATCTATCATCTTCACTATCAGGGATATTAATAAGAATAGCTACCTCTGCTGAGCACTTACCATGTGATAGATGCTCTGCACACATTTAACCTTCATTTATTTCACCCATCAAGTAGACGTTCCCATTTTATAGTAGAGGAAAGTAATGTTTAGAGATTAACTTGTCCAGGGTCACAGAGCTATTAAGGGATGAAGTCAGGCTTAAGTCCAGGTCTGTCTTGCTCCAATAATGGCAAGCTGTCATTGGACCCTAAATGGCCACACAGACAGCAGCAGCACTGAGCCTATTTTAGCAAAATCAACTTTTATTTATTTTTTATTTTATTTTTTTAAAAGATTTTATTTATTCATTCGACAGAGATAGAGACAGCCAGCGAGAGAGGGAACACAAGCAGGGGGAGTGGGAGAGGAACAAGCAGGCTCCCAGCGGAGGAGCCTGATGTGGGGCTTGATCCCATAACGCCGGGATCACGCCCTGAGCCGAAGGCAGACGCTTAACCGCTGTGCCACCCAGGCGCCCCAAGCAAAATCAACTTTTAAAGAGATAAAGTAATCTATGAAGACTTTGGGCACTGAGAAAGAACTCTAAATTTAAAGAGACACAAATATCGCATAAATTGCAAATATGTACTATACCTAGTATGTAATCAATATACTTTTATGAAGTTACCAAACCTATAATTTTTATGATATGGAAAAGCATACCATGGATTAAAAGACATCTACCCTAACCTTGTATTCACAAAATATTTTACAGATGAAAGAGGTTATAATGTAGACTCATTTGCATTTAAGAACATGTCCTAAGGGGCACCTGGGTGGCTCAGTCATTAAGCCTCTGCCTTCGGCTCAGGGTGTGATCCCAGGGTCCTGGGATTGAGCCCCGCATTGGGCTCCTTGCTCCGCTGAGAGCCGGCTTCATCCTCTCCCACTCCCCCTGCTTGTGCTCCCTCTCTCGCTGGCTGTCTCTCTCTGTCAAATAAATAAAATCTTAAAAAAAAAAAAAAAAAAAACATGTCCTAAAAAACAGCCAAACAAGGGCCCAGTTAAATGACTATGTATGTATATAGAATATCATATATAAACACAAGGATACTCACTCAAGTACTGTATATGATAGGGTAGCGAATAATAAGCAACCAAAATATCCATGATTGGGGAACTTATAAATTGTTCTATTCTGTATCCCTATAGTGGAATACCATACAGCAGTATAGAAGCCAACACAGAAAGATATTCATAATAATGTAAGTAGAAAAGGCAGGTTGCCAAATAATATGCAGCCCACAATGCAGTCTTCTTCCTCACAGACACATAAATGCATGCTTGGGGAAAATGCTTGAGGAGACACAATAACATCAATGGAACTTCCAACTCTTGAAATACGGGCTTTCCCAAACCAATGACCATAAACTTTGTGTGGTCTCATGCTAACCTTGGACTTGCTGGTTAAAAGCAACATGGGCTCCAGAGACCCAGTTAGCCCAACAAGTCAGTCTTAGATTCTGTAACCTAAAACAGACCTTATAAGCTCAAAGACAGCTACAAAGGTAGATTCTGATCTGTTCAGTGGCAGGGCAAGAGCTCTGTCTCCCTTCCTACTAAAGTGGCTCAAAACTCTAAAGCGGCCCTAAAAAAAAAATACTTCTTCAGTGTTTCCGTTGGAATGGCCTATTTAAAAATATATATCTGGAGATTATATCTACAGATGCATTCGTTGCTAATACCATGACACTTGTCATTCTCTCCTGAGAGAAGGAAATCTAGTAACACGCACTCCCAAATGTCCATGTCAAATATGATCCCTTCATATGACACTACCCAATGCCTGCTGTCCAATCCAGAATCGAGACATTTTAATTCTGCTCCCTTCCATACAAACTGAGAAGAGCAATGGTGCTTCTTCCAAAGATCTCAAATGGAAAAGAGAACAGAGGTGGGGAATCTAGATGTTTAATCCCACCAAGCAAACAAGTATTCCCTCTGGGAACTAGCCTCAGTGGCATCTGGTCCTTCTTCTTACATACCCTGAACTTCACACACATAACTTTTCTCTTTCTTTCCCTACACTCACTAGTGTGGCGCCACCCGCACACGTGAAAATAACCACCCTACCTTATGTTATGGGATTGATAAACAAGAAAAGGCTTGTCAACGAGGGCTTCCCAGTGGTCTTACATTAGAGGGGGTGAGAACAGAGAAGGTAAAGATTAGCATACAAGGCAGTACTCTTTAAAGAGCCACAAAAGAAAACAAGCAGGTAGTGTTGCCCCAGAACAGGAGGATTTCCTTTGGATTTTACAGGGAATGAAGGCAAGAACAGGAATACTTAATTTTCTTCACACCAGAGAGGGCTCCAATAACAACTTTCTTCTTGGATTCTCTTGCCTACACAAGAAATTTTTCTATTTTTTTCCTCTCATTTTCTTTTTATAAAAGTAGAGAATAGAGCCTTTTGCAGTTCCTAACTATCTTAATGACAGGCTCAGAGAGATCAACACATCTAAAAGGGGAAAATAATACTGTGTAATAACACTGCTAATAATGGAAATAATATACCCCACTTTAAATGTACAGTATCTTAAAGAACTGAACTCTCATTACTGCCATTTTTTTGGCAAATGTCGTGAACAGGGGTGTGGGTGGACTTGGAAAAAATCTATATATTCACACACACATAAATTCTGGAAACACTGTAAAACATGCTATTAAATGAAATAAAATTTTTACATCGATTTTCATTACAAAATGTATGTGTATGCATTTGGAATAAAGGCTTGGACAAAGGATGAAAAGTAAAACACACTGAAGATTCCAGCCAACTCTGTACACTCATAAACTTAACAGAAAAAACTATTTCTCTCTAAAACTCAGTAATAACTTGAAATAAATCAGTTACACTGAATTAAAGACAATGTCCCTTTGGAGTTTATTTTATGGGAATTGGTGATGCACCCCACGTATGGCCATCCTTCCAACTCAGTCCAAAGCATTTTCTTGGCTCCAAAAACAAGTTCCTTCTATGGTGGGCTACCATCTTAGGCTACCTCATAAATCTATGGTTAATACCCCTAACAAGGAGTTATTAATATGCTTAAAATCAACTACTGCACATAATGAGTGGAATATGAAATTGCACATAATGAGTTCTTTTCCACCCTCCCTCCTCCTCTTACACTTGGATGGTCTTCCCAGGGGGCTAAAAAAAGGTAAGGGAATTCTTCTCCGTGCCTGAAAATACACGAATAGTAATTGTCCTATCTCAATCATTTTCTCGATCACCGTGTTTCCCTTCACCTCCCAAACCTACCCAGCCCAATGATACTGTTTCCTCATCTCTCCAGAGTTCAGGCCACTCCCGGCAATAGGTCCCCAGGGCCCTCAGGATCAACTGTAAACCCGCAACAGGGCTTCAAATCTTGTTAGCACAGAGCTCTTGCCTACCATCGTCCCAAGACTACATAAAATCCAAGCATGTGAAACTACTGTCAGTTCCCCAAACCTAGGGCCCGTGAACAAGGAGTTCCCTCTGACCGAAGCAATGCTTCCTCCCCACTTTCTTTCATCTTCACTTCATCTCTCAGATCTCAGGATAAATTCCACTTCCCCCAAATAGCCTTCCGAACCACCACTACTCTGCTCCCTACTTCTTCTTCTTCTTCTTTTTTTTTTTTTTTTTAAGATTTTATTTATTTATTTGACAGAGAGAGAGTGAGAGAGATCACAAGCAGGAGAAGTGGCAGAAGGAGAGGGAGAAGCAGACTCCTGGCCAAACAAGGAGCCCGATGCAGGGCTCAATCCCAGGACCCTGGGATCATGACCTGAGCTGAGGGCACACACTTAACTGACTGAGCCACCGAGGCACTCCATGCTCCCTTCTTAACAAGTGAGGGACTGATGCCCTCCTGGGTGCTCCCATAGCACTTTATTTTTACTCAGTGCATTGCAAGTATCATAGTGCAGGGTAATTGTCTCTCCAACCAGATGACAAACACCACTAGCACATAGACTAGGCCTCCTTTTCACCTACAAATATACACACAAATCTTCAATTTGTTGAATGAAGAGATGAATAAGAAAGGGAATAAGTTTGGGGCACGTGGGTGGCTCAGCCAGTTAAGTGTCCGATTCTTGATTTAGGCTCAGGTCATGATCTCAGGGTCATGGGTCAGGCACTGTGTTGGGCTCCCTCTCCCTGTCCCTCCTCTCCCGCTCTCGCTCTCTTTCTCAAAAATAAATAAATAGATAAATTTTTTAAAGGGGGGGGATGAGTTTAAGACCCCGCTGACTCATTACTATTAGAGTATGTACTATCAGAGGCATTTCATACTTTACATTCTGTATAAATATAATTTTCTGTTAGAACCATTTCCAATCAAGTTATTCATTAAGAATGTTTTCTCTTAATGTTCCAACGTGACTTTGCTTTCAATTCTCATTACGGCAGAATTTTTAACAACTCCCCTATTCTGAGATTTGTAAGCCTCAACAGATTTTATGTGTAATTTCTTAAAAAAATGAAACAAGATAAGGATTAAATAAACCCAAATGAGCAAATTAAGTCTTCAGCTATTGCTCTGAACCTCCTGACACATCATTTACTTTGTTTTAATAAGTACACCTGATTCGCTGAATTGTGGATTCAGATCCAATGCTCTAATCATGTCATCTTAGAAAAGGTGGCCTGGAATGCTTCCTTTGTTTTTATGAGACAGAAGCACTCAGAGATCTTTAATTTTCATAGTTGAAATGCTAAGAATAAGTAATTAGCCTAATAGTAATTGTTCTAACATCATCATTAATTAACCACTTGAAATTTATTTGAGCTTGGCAACATTCAACTGACATTCTTCTATGGTCTCTTAACAATCATTGAAACTTTTCACAGAAAAAGGTATTCCAAGAAGCCTCTAGTTACAAATCAGTTAACACATTCATGTAAGGATTCTACATGCATTACCTCATCTGTCCAGAAATCCTATGAGGTAGGTACTATTATTATCTCATTTTTATTGATGAGAAAACCTAGGCTCAACGCTTAAATAACTCTATGAGCCCCAAGGTCACACAACTATCAATGGGCAGAGTGAGGGCTTGAATGTATTATACCATCTATTATGTTCCAGGAGCAAAAATTTGGATTTTTTTTTTTTTTCCTTTCTTTAACCTGGCCACATGCTGCAATAGGCCTACAGTGTGACAACTTAAAGGTTTTACAGACAAGCGATTATGTCATCCTGTGGAAAGCAGCAGTCTTGTCTACCTTTTAAAACTTCTACATTATAGGAACTGGACATGATGCAATTTTTCAACCCCGTTACTAGCTTTCCATGATAGGTTAGGCTCTAAAATCATCTTAATTTCATTTTCAGGAGCGCGGAGTACCTGACAAGATGGCTGCCTACACAGCAACGCTGCATCAGGTAAGGCTCGATAACTAGCTCTGCCGAGGTATCGAGACCTGTAGGCTTTCTAGAATTTGAATCATGGGTCAGAAAGTGTTTTTTAAAAATAAGAGTATAATATATTTCCTTTCTAAAACCTTGGAGTTGAGTTGTTTGATGTCCACCACCAATTCCACTTCTAAAGGAATAGGAATGACTGGAGGCAGCTTCTCCGATGCCAAGTGAAAGGCTAGTCTCAACTAGTTAAACCAACTAACAGTTGGCTTTGGGGGAAATCGAGGGGTCTTTGGCACAGCTGTTGCTCCCTGACCTGTACATAGAGGCACAAACTGCCTTCAGTAACTCCAAGAAAATAAATTTAACTCTCCTACCTCACGGCCTTGCGCTGCACTCAGGGGCAGTAACTGGGAAGCAGACAGAACTTTAAGGAAGGTGACTGGCCAAAGGCAGGGCTCAGGGAAACCAAGCACCAAAGCAACGCCCTACAACAGGCCTCAAGGAGAACTATCGTCTCTACTGCTTGAGCACAGGACCACCTTTCCTGGACACAAGCCAAATGATCCGACCTGTTTCATTGCTTCAGACAAACGTTCACATGGGACATATGTTGCTAGTGTCATCGGAAGAGCAGAGCAGAGTAAAAATTTCTCAATTCTCACACAGACCTTTAATTCTACTTTTCAATATCCTGGAACTCTATGTTGTGGCAGCCATGTCTCGCACACTCACACTCACACTCACACTCACTCACACCCACACACACGGGTGACCAGCATCAAAATTAGGTTGGGTACATAGTAAGTACATCACACACATGCAAATACACACAGAGGTACAAGACCTTCCAAATGGTTCCAACTCTGGCTACAGCGTGTGACTGAGGGAAAAAATACTTGAATTCTAAAGCCAGTAGCACTTTTCATTATAGCTTCATGGTCTCCTATCTGTGACAGAGACCGTGATGGCAGTATGCTAACATTGGGTCTATTTTGCCAAAAATCAACTTGCTAGGAATCATTTTGCAAAACAGTTCATTTGGTAAATTGACTAGTTCACTCAAAACTTGTATCTTTTAACCACGTATGCTGCTGACATAATCTGTACAGGTTTAAAGGGCCTCTTGAAGATTCCTTTCATGCTCACATTGATGAAGTCGAGGTTCAGTTTGTCTGAGATTTTGCTCCAAGCCAGCGCAGCAGCCTACCTAGAACTGTTTTCTGGAATTTTGCCATTTTCTGGGCTGGCAACTTTTGAGAAAAATTGTTTATTTTAAATCAAAGGGGTGTGCATGTCTTGAATGCCATGGAGTTTACAAATGATAATAGGGAAGGTTTATTTTTTGCAACATGTTTTTCATCCATTAAATGCATTCTGCATTTCTCTTAATTCACAAATTTGCTAACCAGTTTAACTAGATAAATATGTTGCTTCTGTTTTAAGCAACTGAAAGGCCTTTGGTATATGAAATATCAATGATAAATTTGGCACTCAGCTGAATTGGACTGATAAATATTTCTGTTGCCAAGAGTCTGCAGTGAAATTGCTATAGAAAAATTAAAACCAAATTAAAACTAATTAATGCTTCCCACCAAAAATTTCAAAAGCTTTTGCAACTATTCTATGCACTGTGATTTGTGATAAACTTTACATGTAGTTAACACAAACGTATTTCGGGCAGTTGATAATTTGGAAAATTGGTTCTTAGGCAAATTGATAAATTAGAGTACTTGGTAAATATAACAAAACAGCCATTCAGTTTATGTTTTAGCAAACCGACTATAGGAGAATTATTCGTTCAGTACCTTGATCAGTCGGGACATTTTGGGGAGAAGGTGAGGCGTGATAGGTTTTCAGATAATTGGCCTATCTCCCAGCATCACAGCATTTTAAACTTAAAGAATATCCAGAGATCACCTAGTTCAGGCCCCCATTTCACAGGAAACCTGAGACCAATAAACCGAATGGATTTGTTAGTATCAGAGCTGGCATTAGAACTCAGCACTCCCGATGCCCAGTCAATAGCTCTTTCTAACAGACTCTGGTTTATAAGAGAAGAAAAAAAGGAAGGCACTCAGAAAGAAGTAGCAAGGCCTGCCAGAATCCCAGAGTGCTTATTATACAATGAGAGAAATGCTCATAACATGGAGAATGAAATCCTAGAATAAGAGGGTCTCTTAGACGTTTCCAAGTTTCTTTCTCACATAAATGAATAAGGCACTGTGTTTGGGTGTTTAACAAGATTTCAAGTAAGTCAAACTTTGTGTGTGTGGAGATATCAACTAAAATGGTTCACTGGATTTTCTATTCTACAGAAATTCTGGATCATCTTGTAAACTGTTTTTTTCTCAGCTGCACGGAGCATCTTGGTGATCGAGGTTCGGTATTTGATTATTATGTGGAGTGTCTTGAGTGTTTCAGGCTCACAGTTTTACTATTGCATCGTCTCGTATAGAACACACAATACACAAACTCGCTGTGTTTACACACTGAAATAAACCAAAAAGACTAATTTCTAGTTTGCCAGGAACAAGGGGTAAAAGCAAAGTTCAACACCACAGTAATTGCCAGTAAAATAAACAGGGAACAAATTCTAAATTTTCACTTGAGGCAAATACGTGTAATTTTGGGGTGTGAGACAGAAACCTTTTAAATGTAATGGTTTGTGTAACAGCTTTTATAAGGTGTACTTTTCACTGTCAAACAGCATAAAATGCTCATAAGGGCAATCAGTTTTAGGTGGCAGGTTTACAAGCTTTCCACAACTTGTACTATTTATCCATGTTAAAATGTTTTGCAATTACCTCTTTCCGTATTATGTTCACACTTCCTTTTAAAAAGATTTTAAAATTGTTTTGTACCACTGTAACTCCGAAACCAACCATATTGCTTGACTTTTTTACTCATTTGATGCACGCTGCTGGTTTTTATTAATTCGCAAGTTGTCCACAGCTAAGTTACACAGAAGTAGTACTTCTGCAATATTGAAGGATATTAAACAAGGTAGAAGCAAACAACCTCCCAATATAATCTATTCAAAAATTATATCTTCTCCGTAACCTCTCCTATGAAGGTAACGGAAATGATTTTCCTGTTGTACCAAAACAGTAAGCTAACATTTACAAACTATATTCAAAACCATATACAAATATGAGTTGATTACTTCTCATGGTTCCATTTTTCACACAAACCAGATTTACAAGGATGGTGTTTTCTCAATGCAACTGAAAGGTTATTTACATATGAAAACTCTGTTCCTTTTCCTTAAGAGATTTCCTTACAGGATTCCTTACTTAATACTGAATGATATATTCCTTTCAATTAAGATAACAGGAGCATTTTAATAAATCATTCTTCCTCACCCTCTCTTTTCCCTCACTCTCTGTCCCTTCCTGTCTTCTCTCCCTGGCCTCCCGCCCTTTTCCCCACTCTCCTCCACCTTCCTCAGAGTAAGGACCTAGCGATGCCCAGTTAAATTATAGCCACATGACAGCCCCTCCAAACTACTCTAAATATATAAGCTGAGTCAGCAATGTAGCTTAATTACACCAATCATTTTTTTTCTTTGAGGTGACTTTTGTGCATCTTAACAACTAATTTTGACATGAACCACAGGCTTGACCTTAGTTACAGCATTTCATTACAGACATCAAAAATAGACAACCATACTATTCTTCAATACTAACAGATAAGCTATATGGCCAAAGTATTTGGTGTATCAGAACAAAGCGTACCGTGAAATCAGATCACCAGTGCTGAATATTCCTGGCTTGTACTTTCCCAACTATGGTAAAACCACTTTATCATAAGACCACTAAAGGTAAACACTAGTCATGTTGTATTACTTTATTTTACGTGGCTGTGTACGGAGCAATTTAGGCTCAGGGACTCTAAGGTACCGACCTTGAGTCACTGATGAGGCCATGACCTATCTGCCTGAATCTCCATCATGAAGCACTTACCATACCACTTCACGAGGGCTATTATGAATTCCAGAATCCTGCTCTTAACGTGACTCCAAGATAAGTCTATTTTTAAGTACGTAAACAGCAATTAGCAGTAGAAAGACAAAAGAAGCAAACCACTCAATAAGGACAGATTTATGAATGAATTTTGTTATCTTTTCTTCTTGAGAGGGCTCTACAAAAATATCATTTCCCTAAAGTAAAAATATATTGAGTAAAAAGTCATAAAAGAAAGGTGCAAAGGGTGACGCTGGCTTTTCTGAAGTTCAACAGGTGTTGCTCCAAACCCACATTAAGTCAGTGAAACCGGTGAGTCCCCGAGCTGGCTTCTGGAGATGCAGTTGCCAACAGAAGCTATCACCTGATTCCCAAACACAGGAGACCATTCATTTCTTAGGCATGTCAACCCCATTACAAAGTTATTTTTAGAAAGAGAGGGAAATTTATGACTATCTTTGAACTTCCAGAAAAAGGACTACAAATTTCTCGCTTACTAAATTATTGTTGGTGGCAATTCTACTATAAAATTCATTTTTCTTTCAAATTGAATATCAATAAGGCTACCACCAATGTTGAAAATATGCATTATTGTGTAATGTGAGTTGAATAAAAATCAGTATAGAGAGAGAAGAGGGTAACTTTTAAAAAACAAAATTCTAATGTGGTTTATATTGATGAATCTAAAAATGACACTTCTTAAGGTTGGTTCTTAAAACACAGGCGTATGTGAAAATTTCTCTCAGTTTAACAGGAAACCCCCCAAAGTCCAAAACACCTGTTCCTTGGGAAATACATAAAATACATAAATTTCTACAAAATCTGTCACTTTCTAGCAACATCTAAACTTTTTTTTTCAGTCACAACCTTTTCTCCTAAAAAGAACTTGCCCCAAATGAAACATCTCTATCTTCTTAGAATGTTACTAAAATATTTGTTAAAGTATAACATAACACACACCAAGCAGAACTTTTTAAGTGTACTCAAGTTACCCAATAAATTATTTTGTGGAAAATTACGAACAAGACTCAACAATAATTAAACAATTCATAATTTAAGTGATTAATGTTCCTTCCCAAGAACAGATAATCGAATTATCTTTTACATGGGAGTTAAATTTATAGTTCAGGGATATCCTATTATAGTTTATGATCTGAGTTGCTCAGGAGTGAATTCTTTTGACTTGATTTTTTAAAAAATGGCTCCCCTTCCGTATTTAGATTATACTCTTTTTCATGTATAGATTTAACTTGAGGGGGGAAAAAAAAGGAAAAAACTCAATAGAGGAAATTATCTAAAAGTACTCTAGATTCTGGACACAACTTCTTTGAGGAACTCATCCCTGCTTCCCTTTCTTCTTGCTTTGAAGACAAGGAACAAATGCTTCCTGAATATGGATTTAACCTAACAGTTCACTGCTTTAACACCTTCAGAGTCAAGAGAGTTGGAACAAATATAAGCTGAGTTCTGCAGTACTGTATAGCAGTTCTCTTGACAACTGTGAGTAAGGCTGCAATTGAAAAACCTTTTATGCTTTTTTGCATAGTATCTCAGTGTGGGAGGATGAATACTAAGTAATAAATTAGGAAACAGAAAAAAATTACATCCTCTACCTAGAGAAAATGAAGAAAGGTAAGGCTGGTGTTTGGTACCCAAAAGATTCTCCCAATAAATCAGGGTTGTTTTGTTCAGCTACTTTGTTACATCCCATTTTTTTTCAGTGACCATTTATTGCAAATCGACAACTAAATTTAATGCTTTAATTCTCAACAACCTTGTAAAATGTGTGTTGTTCTCTACTCCACACAAATGGGACACTGAGGTCCATAGAGACCCAACTATTTTCCAAAGGTTCCACCACTCATAAAAGACAACAGCAGGATCCACGTGGAATTCCATCGGACTGTAAAGTCTACATTGTTGTCATGACCCCTCTGCTTACAAGTTTTTGTTTGTTTTCCGTATTTCCAAGCGAATGGAAACAAATTTGGGTTTCAAATTTGAAATCTGCAACTGTTATAAAATGACACTCTTAAGAGTAAAATCGTGGTCCTGCAACATCAGTGAGAAATTTACAAACACCAGGGACTTCTTCAGTGTTCATACACACGCCAGTTTGAAGACTCAAGGATATATTTGTTGTCTTCCCAAAAGAGCACATTACGTTAGATAGGATTTTAATGGGTTCAATAACCGTTCCCAATCTATTTAAGAATAAAACTCATACATTATGCTCACAACCTATGTCCAATCCAAATTCAATAAATATTCACGTGTTAAATGCCAGTAATGTTAGATGCTAGAAAAAATGGCAAGATGAGGAAATCATTAAATTCCCTGCCTCAGCTTTGATCTTTCCCGAACAAAGACTATTGCCCTAAGATACATCCTTGTCCTTCTGCGTTCCACTCTGCACATACTGTCCCTCAAATAATAGTCTGCAGCTCCAGTGTTCACTTGTATATTATGATGACCTTCAAATCTATTCTCCCCGCCCCTACTTCTCATTGACCTAAATTCTGGCCCCATAATAGGAACTGTCTCTTCGCAAATGCAACACAATGAGATCTGTGACATTCACGTTCTTAGCCCCTCAACCTCTCTGACCCCTCAACCTCTCCCTCTATGTTAATGCCTAGAAGATAGTGAGTGATGTCCCTGAGTGTTCCAGCTTCCAGCCTTCATGGGGCTTTATTCACTGTCTAGATTTCCTCTAAACTCTGAACCTATGTGGTTTAATTATCAGACTCACTCACAGTAAGTAACCTCATCTATGTTAACTATTTATTCCCTACATATATACAGATGTTTCTAGGGCTAAGGGACAGAATAAAGTCTGAAGAGGTAATTGACTGTGAAAGTAAACTAAAAGCACGCACTAGGGAGTCAGGCCACAACTTTCAGAGCTCTCCCATGGCAAATATTGTGGAAGTCCTACAATGCGCCAAGCAATTTAACTAGGTGCTTTATAAATACTACTCCATTTAATTTTGACAATCGAAATAGAAAACAAATGCTATGTGAGCACAGAGAACAACAACTGATGATTACTACCCACATTTTAGGCATAAAAATTAGAATCGTTCAGGCGCGTGGGTGGCTCAGTCAGTGAAGCATCTGCCTTCGGCTCAGGTCAGGATCTCAGCATCCTGGGATCAAGCCCCACATTGGCCTTTTTGCTCAGCGGGGAGTCTGCTTCTCCCTCTCCCTCTGCTGCTCTCCCTGCTCACTCTCTTTCTCTGTCATTCTCTCTCTCTCTCTCAAATAAATAAATAAATAAATAAACAAAAACTTCTTAAAAATTAAAAAAAAATTAGAATCATTAAATAACTTGTCCAGGGTCACATTATCAAGTAAGCAATAATTCTAGAATTTGAATCTAAGTCTAGCTGACTTCCAGACTAGTATTCCTTATGTGATGCTATGTCAGGCCTGTTTCTGCCATATACTAAAGTCACTTTAACCTGAGCCTCAGTTTACTCATGCAGAAAAAGAAAGGATATCATCAGTGTTCCTATGGGAGGAACAATAAGCCAGCAGGAAGGCATCTGAAACGAGGCATTTTTCCAAATTCCCACATATACACTACACATGATTCCAGTATGGTCCTCCATCCCATTGCCCCACCTGCTGCTAAGGCTCACTGGCTGTTCTTATACTATACTTGAAGAGGTAATAATACTATACAAAAGTATACTGTGATAAGTTAAGGAAGCATACTGTAAGTCATACAGTAACCCCCGAAAGAATAAAACAAAGAGGTATTGCAATAAGCCAATAAAGGAGATAAGACAGAATCGTAAAATTACTCAAGTAATCTGAAAGAAGGGAAAAGAACCAAAAAATAGGTAGGACGGATAAGAAAATAAACAGCAACAGGGTAGATTCAAACCTAACCATATCAATAATCACATAAAATGCAATTTAAACAAACCTACGAAAAGGCAGAGATGGTCAAATCATATAAAAAACAAAGACCAAGCTAAATGTTGTTTATAAGAAATCCACTATAAATACGGTGTCACGGGTTAAAAGTAAGAGGATTGAAAAATATATACCATGCTATATTTTAATACCAAATGAAGTAAATTTTGAAGCAGAAAATATTACCAGGAATAAGAAGGGTCATTTCATAATGATAAAGGAGCCAATTCACCAGGAGAACCTGTGATCCCAAATGTTTATGCACCTACTATCAGAACTTCAAAATATATAAAGCAGAACCTGATTGGACTGAAAAAGAGATATGATAAAATGCACTATCATAGATGGAGATTTTCAACATTCATCTTTCAATAATTGATATAACGAGTAGACAGAAAATCAGAAAGGATACAGAAAACTTCAGTACCATCAACCAACCTGACCTAATTAACAGTTATGGAACATTCTACCCAACAATCGCAAAACACATATCCTTTCCAACTGCATACTGAACGTTTACTAGGACAGACCATATTCCGACCACCGAACAAGTCTCAACGAATTTCAAAGGATTCAAATCTTTTTGAATTGTCTGATTTGTCTGATCACAACAGAATTAACTTATAATCAGTAACAAAAAATATCATGAAAATCACCAAATACTTGGAAACTGAATAATATACTTACAAATAACTCAAGGGTCCAAGAAAAAATAAAAAAGGAAACTAGAAAGCATTTGGACCTGAATGAAAATAAAACATATTATAATTTATGAGATGCCTTACCACCCCAATGAATACGAGAGAAGGAAAAAAGAAGAGTTAAATGATTTAGTCAACCAACAGATTTTCAAGTAAGCAAAATAAGAAGTTAAGAATAAAAGAAAGGATCATGAATTCATAAAATATTAGATCTGGAAGAATCCTAGAAATCTTACTAAAATTTGTAAACTCACAAATTTTACAGAGGAAACTGTTCCAGGAAGAACATATGATTTGCTTAATAGGGTTTATAATTGTAAATATTTAAAAATGAGCAGTCTCTGCTAGTAGCTACATTACACACATATCGGAGTTCTTTAAATGTCTATTTTCACCTAATAAAAGCAGATAAAGGTTTTGTAAAAACAGATGTGCACATCTGTTGGCCTATGCCTAATCTGAGCATTTTGTGTTTTATATGTAAGTTCTCTATATTTGAACACAAAGCATATAATAATTAAGAGTGCTGAATTCTCAATCCACATTGCCCAAATTCATACTTGGGCTTTACCACGACAGGTGGCCATGACATTGGGCAAGTCGTTTCAAGGCCAATGACTCAGTTTTCTCCACTGTAAAACAGAAATAAACTGTAAAATGAGAAGAAGTAGTTCCTTCCTCCTATGATGTTTATAAGGACTAAAGTTAATGCCTTTTGCGGGTTTAAACGGTGCCTGATACAGAGCAAGAACTCAAAAAATGGCAACTCTATTAGAAAGCACTATTTTATAATGACCTGAAGCTTATTAGTCAAGACAATGACTTTCCTTTTTTTTTAATTAGGTGACATCAATGAAAATAGGACATTGGCACAGAAAAATGGGTGACTTCCAATTCATAAGTGTTAAAAAGAAAAAAAAAGCTTAGAAGTTATTTGAAAGCCAGTGTCAAAACAAAGCTGGGGCAATTTCTTTTCAAAGCAAGAGACAATGATCCAATGAAAAATTATCTATGATGTGAAGTATTTTTGGATCAACCAACAAATTTAATACTATCACATATGAGATGATACTAAAGTTAGGGGGCTATCCTCTGCCTTCAACTATTCCTTCTAATGTGTTCCATTCAACTTAGAATTTATGGATTTAAATATTATAATTTTTAAAAGACAAAACATTTATTTCTAAATTTGTTTTTAAATAGATAAAGGCAGCATTCAGCAGTATATCATTTGAATGAATTCCATTTGGTATAAGAAAACAACAAAATAAATGTGGAACACATTTCACATTTTTATTTTATGCAATTTCAGTGCTTTCAACGCTGCATATATTACTAAAAGCACAAAAATAGACGCTGTACTATCAAATTGTAAAGAATACCAAATTCATATAATTATACTTTATAATTTCTTCCAAATTCAAAAGGACAAGTTTTTTTAATTAAAATAATTTCATATGTCTTGTGTGCTCTACAGAATAAAACAAGTATATTTTCCAAAATTTCATATTTTAATAAAAACTACTATTTGTAACAGGCGCTCTATACTTTTGACAATGACACCAAAGCCTCCTCACCTGGGCTGAATGAGAACGTGCCTGCATTGATATGGTAACAAGATATCAAATAAGCCTCATTTATTCTACTCTACAGTTTGGAGAAGCACTACTGTAGGTGAGTAGATTTTCTCTACGTTTAATAACAAACCTAAAATTTCACATACAACCTCAGCATTTGTAAGACCATCCCTCTCTTCTCCTCAGACCATATAGGCACTTTTTCTTCATTCCCAAAATTCTGAGGAAGTGGGCCATGATGGCACATACACGCAATGAGTGAGACTATCAGGAAAAGGCAGAAAGCACAGGGATGCCCAGATACTTGTTCCTCTAAGCTGTCTGTCTCCATCCATCCTCAGTCACCCAATAGTAGATTAAAGCTCTCTCAGCATCTGTGCTACCTCCTTGGCCTTTTTCCAACCAGTAGCCTTCACCAATGGGAGAAGGATCAAGGCTAGGAAAACACTCATGCGTGGGTACAGTATTAATGGGACATTCCGTGGTTCGCTAAGCCTAATGCCTACTGAGAAGATGGCGGAAACCTGAAAACAGGAGCCCAGGGCAAAGTAAGAAAGCTAAGGTGGCTTTGAAGGCTGGTTGTGGTCATGATTTTTTATCATCCTCAACTATATTTAGTTAAGCTTGACCACTTACGAAATTTTTACATACATTATTTCAATTGACCCTCACAGCAGTCCCAGGAAGACATGGCATAGATATTTTTTATTAATAACTATGTACTTCACGGGTGAAGAAACTTGAACAAGAAAGCTTAAAAGACTTGTCTAAGGTTATTGTAACCAGTAAGTGAGCAAGAACTTGGCTTCTATTTTCCTCCAAACTAACTGCGGATTCCAGGGTCGTTCCACTCACCACTGGATCACATACAGATGAAGGCAAAGGGGCACGCTGACCGAGGCAGTTTCCACCCTGCACAAAGTCAGCAATTATTCCTACAAACTACTGTATTTTTCCCTAACTGCCTTTATCATCAGTCCCATTCCTTCCTTTACTTCCTTACCTCTTTCATTCCTGCTTTTCTTCAGATAACCCAAGACGTCAGAAATCATTTTGTCCGCTTACACCCCTTCGATCCTGATCTGCACAACCAATGAAAACCCGGGGTCACACCTGAAACCAGCAGCTATAGATCCTGCTCTTCTCTGAAGTCCTGGGACTGTATCAGAAACTGGCCGAAGGGGTGAAGACATTTGTGGAAATCTCAGAGGTACCTACTTCTACTACGTGCATAAAAAGCAGGCAGGCCATGAGGAATCGATGCAGCATGTCCTGCATCTGGACTGACTGTTCCCTGCTGGCTGGCCGTACCCAGCGACTGAGTTGGAACAAACACTCAGAATCATGAACTCAGTCACAAGAAACACCAAAATAAGGTATTAACGAACGTCTGAAGAACTACCCAGATGGTCATGGGAAGTGTTTACAGTGTGTTCTGAACTTATGTTGTCTGGAGGAGTGCGTCAAAACCCAGTATGTGGAAGATGCTAGCAAAAACAATGGAGATGAAACCCTACACATCAGATGCACTTGCTTACAGAGCATTACTTTTGCTTAAGAGCGCAACAGCCTCCTTTCGCTTAAAACTTAAAATAAACTTTGATATAGAAAAAGGGGAACATTTAAATAGCCAGACATCCAACTCCATAGAGATAACCACTGTTAATATTTTTCTAGTCTATTTTATGACAATATATGACAGGAGTGTGCATTTTTAAAGCAAATACTATCTAGTGCTTCTTATTCTACAGAATAGCAGGACGTTAAAACTCTTAGCGTTCCAAGTCCCTCCCCTGTGTGAAGTTATTTAATCATCCCACTAACCCAATGATGTTAAGTACTGTTATCCCTATTTCATAGATGGGGAAATCGAGGCATGGAACTTATTAACTACAGTGGTAGAGCTGCTGTACGACACAAATGAAATACAGAAAGTAACCCTGATAGAGTAAATTTGTCTTCTTTACACACTTCTTTCTACTACATCTTCTCTTTCTCTGCTTCTCTGCTCTTCCACCCCTCCCCCCACAGCACAATGCACATGACAGCCTATCCCACAGCACAATGCACATGACAGCCTATCACAACATTAACTCCAGCAGGTAACTTGCCCATCAACAGGATCTGTAGTCGTTTCAAAAGCCAGAAAAAGACTGTGCTTTATTTCTGGAAAGAAAAAAAAGAAAGAAAGAAAAGAAAGGAAGAATTTGTATAAGGAAATCTGATTTGTTCTTGGAATAGAAAGGATGCTTGAGAAAGGGCCGAGAAGCAGCTACAGAAAGGACCAGTAACACGGGAGGTTGGAGAAGTCAGCCCATGGGCTTTACTCCAGGTGAAACATGTACAGCTAAACCATCCTGGCACGTGCACCCCTCCCCTGAGAGGAAGACTGGTCTTGCTTTACCCGGGTAGACTTTTCTCTGTGTTGGTGAACTGATTCTGAAACAAACTCGGGTTTTCAGTGTTGTTGGTGGTGGTGGTGGTGGTGGTCGCAATGGTAGAGTTACATGTATGTGTGTTTGTAGTTTTTTAAAAAGATGACCTGAAGTCAAAGGCAAAAACACAATGACTCTTCTGTCCTGGAGTGGAGTGGATCTGTCCAATCTTACAGGATTCTGAGTTCACACTATAAATGAATTTTGAATTGTTAGTCAGTGAAGGAAAACCTCTTCTACTGTCTTATCAGAAGCACCTCTTCTCTACCCTCTGATGGGTATTCTTTTATTGGGAATAAAAGATCTCCTAAGGGATTTACAGATCAAATTCAACAACTTGAACCATTCATCATGCTAGTTAAGAAGGTTCCATAATAAGTCAGATTTATTTACTTGCTTAGAAAGTAAGTAGTACATATTATAGAATGAAAATAGGATATTCAAAGAGACACTAACTGCACACCTGCCATGTGTAAGGATCTGCTAGATATGACACATTAAGAGACAAAGGGTTTTATAAAAATGAATAGCTTCAAAAGGAGAAATGTATTTCAGAAATGTGATTTCTACAAGATTTCAGTATGATGCCTGACTGGACTGTTACAATGGAAATATCTTTAAAAAAAATACAAAAAAAAAAAAAAAAAGCTCTACAAAAATAGTACTCTTGTCAGAAAGCTAAACATCTGCAAGAAACATGATAATTCTGAGAGGATAAAAGATGAAAACAGAAGCTATTTCCTTATTGTAGGATGATACGACCAGAACAGTCAGACTAAATGGACCGTCTGATGACTAAAGGTTGCTTTCCTGACATCAACTTGACACTCTTTCAACATATGCTAAGAATTCTCTTCAGTTTAAAAAAAAAACAAAAAACAAGTGGATGTGTATGAACTGAAATTACTATAGTACACTGCAGCGGGAATATAAAATGGTACAACCACTTCAGAAAGTACTTGGGAAACTTCTTCTAAAGTTAAACATACATTAACCACATGACCCAGCATTCCCACTCATAGGTATTTATCCAAAAAATAAAAATAAAAAATAAAAAATTTTTGTCTGAATAGAGGCTTGAACACGTATGTTCACAGCAGCTTTGTTCATAATAGGTAAAAACTGAATATAACGAAATGTGCATCAGTAGCTGAATGAACAAATTGTGGTAAATTCATAAAATGGAAGACGATTCAGCAATAAAAAGAAAATAAGCTACTCATACACACAATAGCATGGAGACAAATTGCAGCAACACTATGCTAAGCAAAAAAAAAAAAAAAAAAAAAGCACAAAAGAGTACATACCATAAGATTCCATTTATGTGGAATTCTAGAAAGCAGATCAGTGTTTTCCTGGCGCTGTGGATCAGAGGTGGGCACAACATCAAGCAGGGGCACAAGGAAGCTTCGTAGGGTACAGAAATGTTCTAATCTTAATTGTGATGGTGGTTATATGGATATAAATCATTAAAACTCAATTGAACGCTGTGGAAGTATGTATCTTCACGTACGTATTATATATAATACATGTACTTCAACTGAGGTGATTAAGATACAACAAGAACAGAACTCTAGAAGTAACATATTCCGAAGAGTGAAGTAAATATTCCCACTATACTAACTGCACTGTTCAGATCACACTCAGGGTAGGATGTTTACTTCAACGAACATTTGAAAGAAAGCTGAAAATTAAAGACATTTAGGAGGAAGGGAAGTTTTATGGTGAGTGTCTCTGGCAATGCAGTCACCAGTGAGAAGTGACTGAAAGTTTAGTCTGGTGACAAGAGAGGGAAGACGGACACACAAATGCCCTCGTAAGTGCAAAGTGCTGCCTTCGAAGGGGAAGAAATGGACTCCTACCGGTGGAAGTTATAAATACACAAGACTGTCTCCTAAACAGAGAGACAATAATTACTCTAATTAAAGTTCAAACTAAAAATCAAATCTCACCTGTTGACTAGTCACCGTATCCCCGATACAATGGCATGTGAACCTTCTGAGAAAGTAGTTACTGAGTTCTTACACTGAGCTCTTCCTGGAGGGCTTCCTGGAGAGGCAGTAGATCGATCGCAAGGCAGATCAGACACCCTCTGAGAGACTTTCTAGAGTGTACTTTTTCTTCCCTTCGTTTTATACTTCGTTTTATAAACGAAGTAAACTTTCATGATTTCAAACTGCTGAACTCTGTAGTTGCTACTAATACCACGCCTTTCATATTTGGGTGTTTAAAAAACATTTTTCAAATCAATTGCACTTTGCCTTTAAAAATACATTGTTGTTCATCACTAGCATATCCAGTGCAGAGTTCCTGTTGCTGGTATAAGTTACCTAATGGTAAAAGTCTACTGTATGGGAAAATAAAACACATTTTAGAATGATTCACTTTTGGATGAAATTTCAAGTATTACTAACCATCCCCCCCCCCAAAAAACTGCTGACACAGGGAAAGATAACAAGGTGTGTGTCCTATAGACATAAGATGATCAGCCAGGAAAATTGTGTTCTTTCCTACTGTTGGGGAAGAACAGTTCCCTACCGGTGGGAATAAGAGAAAGTTTAAATTTAATGTGGATAATGGCATGTGTGATGGACATTAATCACCTTCCTTCACATTTATTCAGGGTCCCCTTTTCTTTTTTTTTTTTTTTTAAAGATTTTATTTATTTATTTGACAGAGAGACAGAGACAGCCAGCGAGAGAGGCAACACAAGCAGGGGGAGTGGGAGAGGAAGAAGCAGGCTCCCAGCGGAGGAGCCTGATGTGGGGCTCGATCCCAGAACACCGGGATCACGCCCTGAGCTGAAGGCAGACACTTAACGACTGAGCTACCCAAGCGCCCCAAGGGTCCACTTTTCTTTTCTCAGAAGCTTTGGGGATCCATGGGTCCCAAAGAAGTTAACTCCACCCACCCCTTCATTCCAGGGATGCAATACACAAGCCAGTATACAACAATTAGGACTTTGCACCATCAGGACCACAGTGATTAGTTCTGAGGTGGAAATATGACCAATACTGGTTGAATTAGAATGAATTATCAGATTTTAGAAATACTGAAACAAATATATTTTTTTCCAATGGAGGTAAATATGGAAACAGTAAGACTTAGGAGCTACTAGAAGCCATATCAGAACCGAGAGAGGAATACCAGAATGAAACCAATACCCAGGAGCCAGGACAAAGAAATGGACGTCACCAAAGTTTGGGTTATAATAAAATGTAATAGAGTGTGGAGAACCTGGGTTCTGATTCTGCTCTGTTCCTCTGAAGAGTGGTGACTTTTGTTCTCAGGCATGGAATTACTGGCTGGACATCTTGAATTTGTTTACGTCTTATTGGGATGATTTTCAGGAAAGTTCAAGGGGTTTTGCAAGCTCCTCTAGTTTGGTAGGACCAAACTTCTATCTTTGTCTTCCCTCTGAGGTCTAGTTTTAACCTGTTAGGGTGGATGGAGAGTAAGTCTCACTCCAGGACACAGTCCTGACTCCAAGGTGTGCACTTTTTGGTTCAGAGATGGATGACTAGATGTTAATAACATCTTTCTATCTGCCCGGGACAGAGCACCAATGTCTATCAATAACCTTTAATATGTCTTTGCACTCTTTGGTCCCTTGGTAAGCTCACAGGCTCTCCAGCCCATATGTAGTCCATCTCTCAGCCGAGGATTCATGAGGAGCCCACGTTTACAACTCTGGACCCCCATTTCTGTACAGCTCTCTCTTTTTTTGGTGCCCTTCTCCAGATCCCAGTTGCCTCAAAAGCCCAAAACTCTGATCTCTGCCTTCTCAGCTCAAGGCACCGCTGTTCCTGTTTAGACTCCATAGCCTTTGTGACACAGTCAGGAAACTCTCTCAGCAAAAAGCCAGGGTAAACAATGAGCTCTTCTTATAAATTTGCCTTTTTTCAATAATCACAGTCTTGTTGTCTAATGCCCGAGAACAGTTGTCTCATATGTTTTCTCCAGTTTTATCACTGTTCATGGAAGGAGGGTTAGACAAGTAGAAGTTACTCTATCAGGGTAAGTAGCAGAAGCTCTTGTCCACATAATTTTAAAGATTGTTGTTCTCCCTCATTCTCTTAATTTGTATTTGTCTTCTTCTCTCCCCACCTTCAATTTCTGCAATTTATGGTCCTGAGTTAAATGCACATATACTCTTAAATAATTTTGATACAATATTTTAGATCTTTAAGACCTTACAATGATGATGGAACACTTTGAAAATCTTCATATTACCATAAGTTTTGTTGAGTTTCTAAAGTTTAAGCAAAAATGTTTTAAATTTAATTTGGAAAGTCTTTCTTCCTATACTTATTTTTTTCCATGAATATAAATAGCACAAGCAAAACATCAGCAAAACCCTGCTACCATACTGTCTTTCCTATTCCTTCTTTTGCTGAAGTACATTTCCTTATTTCCATTTAAGTAAAAATAAAAAGAAGAAAAACCTCAAGTTATCAGAATTATCTTCATTTCCTGATTTCTGAAGTTGTTCCAGTCTCAACCTTAACAATTATAATGGTCTTCCTAGCTATATTTAAAGACCATGGAAACATCTACCTGTTCCCCAAATGAGAGAGTTAAATGAGAAAGCAAATAAACACAATAAAGTTTTTGGAAATTTTAAACCATTTATAGGAAATGGTTAGTCCCACAAAAGAAGTGTATTCTTCCCCAAGCATGAGTTTCTCAACTGATTTAGATATTTGATATGCTAACTCAAACAAATGCTTGAAGATAAACAGGGGTGACTTATCCATCCCGCACAGTGCCTGGGGCCCATAACACCTTCGGGGGCCCACAAAAAGTTTTAATTTCTTTTAAAATAAGAACAACAACTAAAAATTTAGAACAAAGAAAATGCTTAACATTTCTTAATATGTTTGTCTTTAAACCCACACAGTCATAAAATATAGTTATAATTGTGTGTGTGTGTGTGTGTGTGTGTGTGTGTGTGTGTGGAGACAGACATAAATTGGCAATTGTTTTCAGATCTGCTGAGAACCTCAGAAGATCTTCACAGAACCTGACTCATCTGATCTTAGAATATGAGGCCCCCAAGCATTCTTCCCTTTAAGCTCCTAGAGGTGCTAATCACATCCTTAAACCATTTGCCTCAAATCTTTTTAGTTTGCCTGAACTGAATTCACTTGCAAAGCAGGGTTAATTTGGGGGCTGGCTAGTACTCTGGGTAGCTAGATACCTCCATGGGCTCCTTTAAGTTACCAGATAATCTTCATGGCTGCTTTACATCTGCTTTACATCTGCTTTCTACAACAGAGAAGTGGACTTGCTGTCTCTTCCTATTTCAAAGCCCTCAATCTCTTTGGAGCAGCCTACAAAATCACAAATTCCCTTCTCAGCAGTGCTGTCAACCCACAGCCCATTTGCAAAGCTAACATACAATCAATTGAGACCCCTTGAAGTCCCACACCTTATCTGACTTAGGTCACCAGTTTCGCTCACTCTTCCAGGCTCTCTTCATTTATCACTCATAGCTGTCCAAGCAAGTGTTTTTTGTATTCAAATCATGGTTATCTTATAACAATAGAAATTATCTGTCCAGAGTGATCAACATAATTTTCAGTGAAAGAAAATTATATTTAAGATAACAAAATGATTTTTTTCAACAATATTCAAAGGAAATCTTATAAGTAATCTAATATGTAGGATACATAAAAGCAGAGTGCTATGGATTGAAGCTTGGCATGAAAGATGGATAGTGTCCAAGGAGCTAAAACATCGAATCTCCTTAGAGCCCTTTGCTTCAGTGAAGTTCAACTAGTTCATCAGAAGACCTAGATCCTAGGTTCCACCTCCACTTCTAGTGTACTCATTGGCTAAACACTTGACTTTTTTAGTAGTCTCAGTTTTCTTACAAAGAAGGTAGACGTATGAACATATGTCTTGGCAATCTCTGAAATACCATTAGCATCACATAAACAATTGTGCTTCAAAAGCACTTGTTAAATTTTTTTTAAACCAAGGAAACTTATTTTTTTTAAAAAAAACTAAGTAAACATTTTATTTTTATTATGTCACCATTACACCAACATTCTTCAATCGTCTAGGCCTGTTCTTCATTTTTCATAATGGTATCACTCACAAAGTCTGATGAGTCTTTTGAGTTTTTAAATATTCTTTACATATCAGACTTCAATGTATGTCATTTGAATTACAGATTACAGGCTGAGAATGTGTCAAACCACTCTTTTTCAGAAGAATTCAAATACTACCTATTCCATAAGCTTGTCACAAACAAGTAAAATTTAATCTCTGTTGTGCATTCCAAGCATTCGTTTATACTCTAGAAAAAAGGGCAGCACGTTCAGTCTCTGAAGGACCAAAGAGTAGTTGAAGCTTCACAGACCCATCGAGTCTCTGCCGCAACTACTCAAATATGCCCCTGCGGTAAGAAAACAGCCACAGACAATACATAAACCCATGGACATTGCTGTCCCAACAAAACATTGTCTACAAGGATGCCTGGGTGGCTCAGTTGGTTAAGCGTCTGCCTTTGGCTCAGGCCATGATCCCAGGGTCCTGGGATTGACCCCATGTCGGGCTCCCTGCTCAGCAGGGAGTCTGCTTCTCCCTCTGCCTGCCGCTCCCCCAGCTTGTGCGCACTCTCTCTCTCTCTGACGAGTAAATAAATAAAATCTTTAAAAATAAAACAAAATAAAAAAAAATTGTTTACAAAAACAGGCAACCAGCTGGATTTGGCCTGAAGGCCATAGTCTGCCAATCCCCATTCTAGAACCACGCTTCTCAATCTTGACTACACATACTACTCACATGGGATCTTAATGAAGATTCTGATGCAGAAGGTCTGTGTAGCGTCTGAGACTGTGCATTTCTAAGGTTCTCCTAGTCCACTGATGATGACACTAGTCAAAGGATCATATTTTTGAGTAGCAGTATTCTGATAAGCTCCATGGGAAGAGGGGATCTAATTCTTTATTGTGTAAAAGCCTCAGAACCTAGAACAGTACCTGACACATAATAAAGCAAATGTTTAAGGAACACATGAATAAACAAATAATAAGCTTCTAATAGAATGTCATGCTCTGCCTCAAATCACTGCTGGGTGTCATCCAGTCTTCATCACGTTCATCCTAGCTTTTAAGCCTCCCAAATCTAACAGACTCTTTAACATTTTTCTAATAAACGTCACTGAGCTAAATCTCTAAGTCACAGTCTTGGTCCATGTAGATGGTATAACGGCTAGTTGTTATTGACAAATTTATTTCAAACTCTTCTAGATTTCATCCAAATGGTCACCTTTTCTTTTCTTAAGGATTCAGCATTCCTTATACTTCAACACCTTTGTTCATATGACTTTCTCCGATAGAAATATCCTCCCCTAATCTACCAAGTCTAAACATAAAAATCATCTCTTTGGGAAACAGGACAAAGAGGAAATGTCCTTACTCTCCCTGCCACTGCCCCACTCCCCACTGGCTCCAAATCTGGTTCTCTAGTTCAGCCCTGTGTATCTTCTTCAAAGCACTTATCACATTTTATAATCATTACTTGTCGGCTGACATTTAAAAATTCCCCTACTAAATGTAAGTTCCTCATGGTCAAGATCTACATTTATTTCATTAGCCACTGAATCCCTGCTAATTAGCACAGCTTCTGATCCAAATGGGCACAAAAATATTTATAGATTGAAAGGACAGACGACTGTTTATGTTCACAGACATTTTCTTTTATTGTCCAATTTTTAGAATGCAGCTATCTCTTAAAGTAAAAAGGCTGCCTTTCATGTGAGTGGGGCCAGAGTGGCCAATGTGTACTTTATGATGCTGCCCTCTTACCAATAGCTGACTAGATCAAATGCAGACACCTGATCCAAGCCGGTCCACATTCTCTGTCCTGGGATTTTTGCAACTAGGATCTCCTCCGTCTAGGCTGGTCACTCTAACCGATTAACTAAAAGGGTGGTGGTGGGCAACTATATTCGGTCATGTCCGTCCGAAATAAAATTTATAGAGTGTGAAGAAGTGAGAGACATGCAGAGAGAAACAAATATAAAAGATGGGGAGCGTACTACCTAGGTTCCTAATGGCTTTACCAACGGCACATTTCAGTTGCTCATGAGGCCAAGCTATTCTTTGGGACTGCAGGAGTTATCCCAATAACCTTCCACATTTCTGTGTTTAGATAGGTTGAAATGAATCTCCCATACTTAAAACTAAAGTAATAAAAATAAAATAGTATCTTTCTAACTAAATATATCCAGTTTACAAAGCCTATATAAAAACAAAAACATACACAAAAATGTGTCAAAATAGCACAAGGGGAAAACATCAAATCGAAGAATCAAGTTTTTTATAGCCAGAGCCTAGTAATCAAAGGTATGAGTACTATTAAACATACTTTTGAAAGGATAAATGTTATCAGCAGATAACAGTATTAATATGAAGACTAATATATTCTTAAAAAATAAATACATAATTCTCTAATTCTTCCAAGGAAACATTTACCATCACTGAGCCTTTAGCTCCAAAATTTCTCAAAATACTTCGTTTCAGGTGACGGGTCCTCATACACTTCTAAAAGGAATGAGCTGACTGTGATAACAAATATTTCCTTAACCCAAAAGAAAAAGGAGAGAGAAATTCCAAGCAACAGTTCAACTAGAAAAATAACTGGAGCAGGGAGGAAGGATAGGAAATCATCCCACCCAACTGGAATTCTACTAGTCAGACATTCAGAGACGTAAAAAGCAATGGGTTTGAGCCAATAAACTCCCAAAGAACCTCCTGCAAGCAATCACACCTCAAAATATGAATCAATTCTGGTTACCCCTGCAGCCCACCTTTCCTACTTAATTTTTAATTTGTTTTATTCCAGTTAGTTAGCATACAGTATAATATTAGTTTCCGGCATACGATATAGTGATTCAATACTTCCATACATCACCTGGTGCTCGTCACAATAAGTGCCCTCCCTAAACCCCATCACCTATTTAACCCATGCCCCCACCCCTTACTTAATTTTTCAAAAATAATTTCTAACTGAGCAATCCACATCTCTGTTAGGAAGTTAAAATGAAAATGACAAAATCCTAATAGTTTTCTTTTATAGCACAATTCAAAGTATCCATTATTTTCCAAGCAGGCAAATGAAAATGTCAAAAACATTCTTGCTGTAGATATTTAGTTGTTTTCTGCCAAATTAATGAAAGGAAAATATTGCACTTCGAATTGGTTAATTACCATGAATCCTTCTGCAAAGGGCTCCTGCTTGTAGAATTAAGCCAGCTCAAGTTGGCACAGTGCCCTAATATTCATGGAGACTAGACTATAGGCTCCACTGTACTCAAGAGACATTTAGTTTTTGGCATCCGTTCATCAGCTTACAAACCATCAGTCCAAACCACTATAGACACTCAACTGTCTGAAGTAAACAGGGCAGAAAGCACCTGCATTTAATAGGGATGTACCACATTCTGTCTCTTTGAAATTTTAAGAGCCAGACGAAGAATAAAGAATGAACAAGAATACCCTGATTTACATATCTTCTAGAAATTAGAGCTACTTTGACAAAAATCCTCTAGTGACAAAGCTGCTTCCAGGAAATCCTCTAAGAACAAGGCAACTTCAGGAAAGGAGGAATTTGGAGTTCTTTTTCCTCAGGGCTAGGCCAGGGTGAATGGAGATAATTCAAGTACAGGCCTCTAGGGAGCCCACACATAGATCTCACCACTTTCTAGATTCAAGATAGAGGAGTACTGATTTGCCCATTTCCAAATGTGACAAAATAACCACAGCATTACTCTAGCCTAACCACATCTCTCCTTTTTCCCTTCTTTATGCCATTACCTTTTCTATAGGAATTACAAAACCTGGAATGCCCTCTCTCCATGTGGATGGCATATTGGATACACTTCTTTAAAACTGAATGGGGGGGGGGGGAATAAAAACAAAACAAAACAGAAACCTAAATAACAAAATGTTTCTCGACTTTTTGAAAAACATAATCCACCGATCTGTTTATTTGGTAAAGAATGGGTAGAGGAGAGATGGAGACAGAAAAATAACTAATGATTTATCTCTCCTCTTTTGCCTTTCTCCCTAAATAAAATGAGAAAGCACCCTGAATCAACAAAGATAAAGACTGGTAAACCTAGGAATGCAAGCTGCCTTCTCCAAGATGCTCTTCATATGGTCCTTAGAAGTAAGCCCCCCCAGGCCTGCTGGGAGTGTGTCACCCTCTCACACAGAGTCTTGCATCAAGGAATGAGAAGAGCATAGAAGACAAAGGTTGATCCCAAAAAAAGGTCATTTAACATCAACTACAATATTTAACTATATTAATATTTAAGGACTACAGCACATGTAAAATTAGCAAGCAATTTTTTAGGATAGGAAAATAACCCTTATAAATCTCTAGTCAAAGACTCTTAGAAGACATTAGAAATTCAAGCTTTGAGAGGTTGACATAGTAAGTCTATATTTACTTTTAATTAAATTAAAGCTAACCCAGATGACAACCAGAATGTTTAAAGAGTCTAGAAACCATGAGAGAAACAGTATACTAATAAAGAAACAAAAGGAGATTTTTAAAAAAAGAGAAAGATAAAAAGGGAACACAGAGGGGTGCTGGGTGACTCAGTTGGTTAAGCATCAGACTCTTGATTTCATCTCATGTCATGATCTGGGAGTCCCGGGGTCAAGCCCTGCGTAGGGTTCAGCACTCAGCAGGGAGTCTGCTGGAGATTCTCTCTCTCCTGCTCCATCTGGCCCCCACCCCCATTGTCTCTCTCTCCCTCTCTCTCTCATAAATAAATAAATCTTAAAAAAAAAAAAAAAAAAGGAAACAAAGAACAGATGAGACAAAGAGAACAAATAGCAAGATGACAGACTTAAACCAGATCAACAACCATAGTAAATGTAAACGATCTAAACACTCCAATTAAAAGGCAGATATTATCGGACTCCTAAAAAAGCAAGATCCAACAATATGCTGTCTTTAAGAAATGTAACTCAAATATAGACATAAATAGCTTAAAAACAAAAGGATAAAAAAGACATACCATACTAACTAGTGAAAAAAACCTGGAGTGGCTATGTTAATATCAGAAAGAAATTGATTTCAGAATAGAACTACTACCAGGAACACGAAGGATAATTTCATAATGATAAAGTGATTAAGTCATTAACAGAATGCAATACTCTTAAATGTATGGACCTAATAATTGAGCTTCAAAATACATGAAGCAAAAATTGATAGAAACCAAGGTACACAATATCCTGGCCATAAAACAGGTCTCAAATGTAAAAGGAGCCAAGATTTGTTCTATGTTCTCTGCTCACAACTGAAATAAATTAGAAAATAATAACAAAGATCTCTGAAAGGTCCTGAATATTTTAAAACATAAAAAGATACTTCTAAATAACCAAATGATCAATGAAGAAACCAAAAGTGGGGTTAAAAAAATATTTTAAGCTGGATGAAAATGAAAGCACACCATACCAAATTTGTAGGATGCCATAAAGTAGTACTTAGAGAGAAATCTATAGTAAGAAATATCTGTAGTAGAACAGAAGACATGTTTTAGCCTAATTGTCTCTGCTTTTACCTTATAAAACTGGGGGGGGAGGGGAATGAGTACATTTAAAGATTTTATTTCTGGGCTCTCTATTTTGTTCTACTGATATGTGTCTGTGTTTGTGCCAGTACCATACACTCTTGATTACTATAGCTTTGTGTAGCATATCTTGAAATCTGAGATCATGACACCTCCAGCTTTGTTCTTCTTTCTCAAGATTGCTTTGGCTCTTTGGGGTCTTCTGTGATTACATACAAATTTTAGGATTTTTTGTTCTAGTTCTGTGTAAAATGCTGTTGATATTTTGATAAAGACGGCATTAAATCTGTAGATTGCTTTGGGTAATACGGACTTTTTAACAGTACTGGTTCATCCGGTCCATGAGCATGGAATATCTTCCTATCTGTGTCATCTTTAATTTCTTTTATGAATGTTTTATTTCTTCAGATTAGAGGTCCTTCATCTCCTTGGTTAAGTTTATTCCGAGATATTTTATTATTTTGGGTGCAATTATAAATGGGATCATTTTCTTAATTTCTCTTTCTGCTACTTCACTTTTAGTTAATAGAGATGCAACAGATTTCTGTATGTTAATTTTGTATCTTGTAACACTACTGAAATCATTTATCAGTTCTGGTAGTTTTTTGGTGGAATCTTTAGGATTTTCTATATATGGTATCATGTCATGTTTAAAGAGTGAAAGATCAGGAAAATAAGACAAGGGTGTCTACTTTCATCACTTTTATGCAACACAGTGCTGAAGTCCTAGCTTTAACAATGAGACAAGAAAAAGAACAGTCATCCAAACTGATAAGAAGTCATAAAACTTCCACTAGTTGAATTCTGTTATGATTTTTGGTGGTTGACAGAGCAGAGGTGGGTGGGTAAATGGGTGAGACAGATAAAGAGGATTAAGAATACACTTATTGTAATAAGCACTCAGTAATGTATAGAATTGTTGAATATTTTTTTTAAAAAGATCATAGCAGAATTCAGTAATACAGAAAACAGAAAAATGGGAAAAGTCAGTGAAGTATAAGCTCGTTTTTGAAAATGGTCAATAAAATTGATAAATCTGTAGATAGGCTGATCAGAAATTAAAAGACATAATTTAGTAATGTCAAGAATGAGAGGTGACATCACTTCAGAATCTACAATATGGGAATCTTATAATAATTTTATGCCAATAAACTTGACAACTTAGAAGAAACCTCATTTTCCTTGAAAGAGACAAATTATCAAAGCTCACTCAAGAAGAAATAGATAATGTGAATAAGCCTATATCTATTAAAGAAATTAAATTTGTAGTTAAAAACCTTCCCAAAAGGAGAACTTCAGGCCCACATGGCTTTGATGGTGAACTGTATCAAACATTTAAAGAATAAATAATCCTAACAATTTTCTCAAAAATGAGAGATAAAAGAGTACTTTCCAACCAATACTATGAAACCAGCATCATTCTGATACAACAGAAGAGATACTGAAAAAAAGGAAATTACAGACCATAGCCTCATAAACATAAATATAAAAATTCTAAAATGTTGAATCCAACAATCTCTACAAAGGATAACACATCAAGAGCAAGTAGGTTCAATCTCAGGATTTCAAAACTAGTTTAGGGTTTCAAGGGTGGTTTAAATGTAATTAACATATTAAGAAACTAACACAAGAAAAACTCATAAATCTAAATAGACACTAAAAAAAGCATTTGACAAAATCCAACATTCATTTCTGATAAAAATCTTTAACAAAGTAGCAATAAAAGGGAATGTCTTCAGCCAGATAAAGAACATCTATGAAAAACCTAGAGTTGACATACTTAATAGTGAAACCCTGAATATTTCTCCTCTATGATCAAGAACAAAACAGAAATGGCAGCTCTCATCATTTTTATTCAACATTGTGCTAGAGGTTCTCGCCAGTGCAATTAGGCAAGAAAAAGAAATAAAAAGTACCTAGATTTTAAAGATTGACTGATTGATTGGATTGACTGATTTGAGGGAGAAAGAGTGCGAGCAAGTTGGGGGGGGGAGGCAGAGGGAGAAGGAGAGAGAGAATCCCAAGCAGACTCTCCGCTGAGTGTGGAGCCCAACTTGGGGCTCTATCTCACAACCCTGAGACCATGCACTGAGCCAAAATCAAGAGTCAGATGCTTAATTGACTGAGCCACCCGTATCCCGTATCCAGATTTTAAAGTATAAAATACAATGTTCTTTATTCACAAACATGATCCTCTACATAGAAAATCAGAAAGAATCTATAAAATGGCTATAAGAACTAGTAAATTTAATACGGTTGCATGGTACAAAATCAATATTCAAAAAGCAACCATATGTCTATTTACTAACAACCAAACTTTGGAAGTTGCAATTAGAAAGCAATACCATTTACAATAGCATCAATACATAAGAAATACTTAGGGATAAACCCCACAAAGGTAGTATAAGACCTGGACGCTGAAAACTACAAGACACTTCTGAGAGAAATTAAACACATAAATAAATAGAGAGGTATTACTTGTTCATGGATTACATGACTCAATACTGTTTAGTTGTCAATGCTTCCGAAATTGTTCTAAAGATTCAATGCAATCTAAATCCATAACCCAATAGGCTTTTTTTTTAATAAAACTTGACAAGCTGATTCTAAAATTCATATGAGATGCAAAGAACATAAAACAGCTAAAATAACTTTGAAAAAGAAGAAGAAAAGAGGAGGACTAACAACACTATCTGATTTTGAGATTTACATTCATCAATCTATAGTAATCAAGACAATGTTATTGGAGGAAAAACGGACAAACACACCACTAGAATGTTATAGAGAGTTCCAAAATTGACCCACACATAAATGGACAACAAAGATGAAAGACAATCATGAAGAAAGGATAACCTTTTAAACAGATATTGCTAAAAGAATTGGATATTCATATTTTTAGAAAATGAACTTTGATCCATATCTCACACCATATGCAAAAATTAATTCAAAACGGATTGTAGGGCACAGGTTAACAACTTTGAAACTGCTTTACATGTATACTGGGGGTGAACAAATAAGTAAATGGATGGTGGGAGCCATGTTTCTCACAGTTGGGAGAGGGACATCATGGATAAAGAATGAACCACATGGTACTGGTTTAGCATCAAAGATATCAGTATGAACTCACAGTTAGCTTAATAGAGATATACAAATGGTGAGACGTAGAAGTATAGATCTGTATATCCAAGGATTAGCACACACAAATATATTTCCTTGCTCTGCCTGCTGAGAGAATCTATACATAGTGACACCCCAGTAGTGGCAACAAGCAAACCCGGTGCCCAGATGTTGGTTTCTAAATAACACACCACCACAAAAGGAACTAGGGCTCCTTTGAGAAATGGCTGATTCTAGGGCTGAGGCACTGAAAATAAAAGATGAGCCTTACGCATCTTGTAGTGTCAGAAAACAAGGAAGTGCTGGGAGAAAGGAGTAGGAGGAGTCAAGTCAAAAGGACACAGGAACCAACCTAAAAGAGGTCCCAATGGCCAGTGCTAGAATGAGGTGAGCAACAAAATAAGTAATGAAGTACTGGATTATAACCTAAAGTATAAAATAAATACATGAATCCATATTGATATAATAAATGGTCGAAAAAATAAATAGGGGAGAAAAGATAAAAATTAAATACCATTTACATAATCTTCTTGCAGAAAAATTCCAAGTAATTTATGTGGATACCCATCTCTAGGATTTAGGGTGTAATTTTTCCTCCCATTTCCCTTGAGCATGGACTATACTCAGTGGCTTGCTCCCCAAGAATAGAGTGCAGAAAGGGTGAAAAAAGATTAACTTTAGAGTGGAGAAACCTGGCAAACATTACCTTGGTCAGGTAATCAAGGTTAAGCAACACTAGTGATAAAGCATGTTGACAGTATGTATTCACCTGCCCCTGATATGATGTGATAAGAAGGGCACCGCTCCCCCAAAAAATCACCTCAGTCTAACCAAGAGAAAAACATTGGACATACTCCTAAATACTTCAGAATGAAGTTCCTAAAAATGATGACCTCCCACAAAACCACAATAATAATATTACACCAAAAAATCAAATAGTAATTCCCTAATATCATCTAATATCTAGTTCATACTCAATTTTTCCCAACTGTCCCCAAAATGTCTTTTGCAGCTGGCTTTTTTCAAACCAGGATCTAGTCAAGGTTCCCTCATTGGATTTGGTTGTTCAGTTTTCTTTAGTTACTTTTGCTCTAAAACAGTCTCATCACCTTTCCTCCCTTAGTTTTTTTTTTTTTTTTTTTTTTTTTTTTTTATGACATTGACACACTGAGGAGACCAGGCCAGTTGTCTTGCAGAATGAGGCACCTGCTGGATTTGATTGTTTCCTTATTGTGGGCTTAACTCATTCCTTGATCTCCTGCACTTTTTATAAGTTATATCTCAGCACCATCCAAAAGAAAAGAAAAACCAGACAAACCCAAATGGCAGGACATTCTACAAAATGTCTGACCAGTAGCACTCAAAACTCTAAAGGTCATGCAAAACGAAGGAGAGACTAAGAAACTATCAAGGATCGGGGCGCCTGGGTGGCACAGCGGTTAAGCGTCTGCCTTCGGCTCAGGGCGTGATCCCGGCGTTATGGGATCGAGCCCCACATCAGGCTCTTCTGCTATGAGTCTGCTTCTTCCTCTCCCACTCCCCCTGCTTGTGTTCCCTCTCTCGCTGGCTGTCTCTATCTCTGTCAAATAAATAAATAAATAAATAAAATCTTTAAAAAAAAAAAAAAAGGAAGAAACTATCAAGGATCAGAGAAGATGAAGGAGACAAGAGGATGACACACAACGTGGACCTGGATTCAATTCTGGAACAGAAAATGGATATTAGTAGAAAAACCAATAAAATCCAAATAAAGTCTTAAGTGCAGTTAAGGGTGACGTATCAAGCTGGTTGCTTAGTTTTGACAAATGTACCGTGGTTATGTAAGATATTAATACTAAGAGAAAGTAGGTGAAAGGTACACAGGAACTCTCTGCACTACCTTTGCAACTATCCCGCAAGCCTAAAATTATTCCAAAGTTAATGCAAAAATGGACTACAGACTTAAATGTAAAAAACCACAAAGGTCCTTGAAAAAAATAAATGAGAAAATCTTTTGGACCTTGAGTTAGGCAAAGTTTTTTTTACAAATGATGCCAATAACACAATCCATAAAAGATAAAATTAGTAAATGGGACTTCCTCAAAATTAAATAATTCTGCTCCTCGGGACACTCTTACTGAAATAAAAAAAGACCAGCTGACTAGGAGAAAATAGAGGACCTGTATCCACAATGAACTCTCAAAATTCAACAATAGTAATAAAAAAAAAAAAATTAAAAGCAGGCAAAAGATTTGAACAGATACCAGAGAAGTAAAAAAGATGGTGAATAAATACATGAAAAGATGCTCAAAACCATTAACCCTGGTAAGATGGAAATTAATGCCACGAAGAGTAACCACTACACACCCATTAGAATGATTAAAATGTCAAAGACTGACCATATCAAGTGTTGGTAAGGATGCAGAGGAACTGGAACTCTCATACAATGCTGGTGGGGAATGTCAAGTGGCGCAACCAGTTTGAAAAACAGGAAGTTTCTTAAAAATTTAAATATATACCTATCATATGACCCAGCCATTCTACTACTAAGTATTCACCACCCGCACACCAACAAAGCAAGCTTATGTCCACATCAAGTCTTGTACACCAATGGTCACAGCCGCGTTAATCATAATACTCAATAATGGGACACAACCCATTTCTCCATCGAGAGGTGAATGGATAAACTAACTGTGGGTTACCCATATGATAGGCTACTACTCATCATTAAAAAGAAATGAACTATTGTTATGTGCAACAGGACGGATGAATGTCAAAATAATCATGCTGGGTGAAAGACGCTGCACAAAAAAGCATACTGAATGATTTCATTTATCTAAACGTCTAGGAAATGTAAGCTAGTTTAGAGTGACTGAAAGCATGTAAGTGATTACATGGATGGGGGGCTGGTGGGATCTGAGTTGAAGGGGCAGGAAGAAGTGGAAGCAAGAGAATATAAAGAGACACAAGGAAACTCTTGGAGTGACAACATAGTCACTATTTTGACTGCAGTGACGGTTTCGCAGACATATACAAATATTGAATTGTATACGTTCAGTATGTGCAGTTTAGGTCAAATATACTCAGACACAACCGGTTTTTTGTTTGCTTGTTTGTTTCTTTTTAATCAACCACCACAAAACCTGGAAAATGGGAGAATACACTAAGCCCGGAAATGAGAAGCCTGAAAAAAGGAATGATGGCTTTTGGCAAACAGCTGATAGTACAGCCCATGAGATGGGTTAGATTTGGTGTCTGTGGCTTCAGGAGGGAACCAGCGCCCACGGAGTAGAAAATAAAAAGCAGCTGCATCAGCTACACATGAAGAATATTCTGACAACCGCAGCTATGCAAACATGGAATGGACTGCTTTGTAAGGGAAAGTACTCTCAACAGTCACAAAAAGAGTTCAAGCAGAAACTCAACCCAACACCTGTTAAGTGAAGTAGGAGGAGAAATTCCCACTGGAGACACAAGACGGTATTTCTTGCTCTTTAAATGCACCAGGTAGGGAAAAGAGCATGTGGCTTCCACTTGGGGAGAAATTTATTTAATCATATTCATCAGACTGTAAAGCCATCAACACCAAATATTTTGAATGATATAAAGTATTTAGGAGCTCAAGAGCAAAGTTAATGAAGGCAACTGTCAATCTTTCAATGGGTTTTCACATAAGGAAAGCAGTAAAGAAAGCGTCAAAGTTCTAAAGTGTGTGTTTGTCCTCTTTGTTCTTGCATTAGTAAAACTATTATAAATTTCTTGAGAGAAAGGAGCACCTATAATGTTTGCTTTGCAATTCTAAGCACTTAGAGGTCAATAACAATTAATAGCTACTCTTTATTGAATATATCTTATCGGCCTACAAATTTAAGCTAAGCAATTTTTCTGAAGATTTTATTTATTTGAGAGAGAGAGAGAGTGAGAGTGAGCAAGAGAGAAAGCACAAGTGTGTGTGGGGGGAGGCAGAGGGAGAAGACGACTCCCCGCTGAGCAGGAAGCCCGATGAGGGGGCTCGATCCCAGGACCCCGGGATCATGACTGGAGCCAAAGGCAGACGCTTAACCTAATGAACCACCCAGGCGCCCCCAGCTAAGCATTTTGAACACATAAATTTTCCAATACTACAAGACAGCTATTATTCCCATTTTACAGTTAAAAAAATCTCAGGCTGAGGAAGTTAAAGGGATCTTCAGTTTCAAGATCTGAAATTAAGTCTGCCTGACCCCAAAACCCAAAGATAGGAGACTGCCTCCTAGTTCACTGAAGACATAGGAGCCACCTGACGAACGCTGCATGCAGTTTCCTTCTTCCCTCTCTACATATTTTCCATAGTCCTGCCCAATTTATTTTTCCAAAATACAAACTTTCTCATGTTACCCAGCTTCATTTCCTTCAGTGCCTTACAAGTCTGGACTCATCAAGACAGTGACGGGAGACGTGCCTGCCTGCTCGCCCAGCATCATCTCTGAGTATTTCTCCCGTATATTCCAGAAACACCAAAATATTCGCCAGCCTTCTAAAATTGCAATTCGTTTGTACTTGCTCCTCTCCCTTTTCTACACACCCTTCCTCTGATTTCTGGCCTGGTGAAGGAACTTTCATCCCTCCAGACTCAGTTTAAATATTGTCTCCCCTGCTGAAGTTTTCTCTGACATTCCAGCAGCAATTAGACATACCTCCTTTTACACACATCACTCTATTTATACGAAGAATTACTTGTGGATTTATTTCAAGCAAAAAAGAAAAAAAAATCTCCCCAAAGACTTATTCATCTCTGTATCATTGGTACCCAAGCCCAACAGGAAAGGTTCAATACATGTTTACTGAATAAATGGATGGATGATGGACAGACAGATGAATAAGAAATTAAGTGGATATAAAAACCAGTGTCTGAAATTAAACAAGAATAAAGAAAACTTAAGGGTTTTCCCTTTTTTTTTTTTTGGTATATAAAAGAAATCATAATGCCTACAACAGAGATAAATTCGTTGCTACAATTATCACATATACTGCTCCTTGTTAATTCTATATGATTTCAACCTAAATCATATCTTAATTAAAGCAACTGTTGCTAGCTTACTTGATTGTGGGGTCCTGTTAAAACAGTTCATTTAATCAAAAGTAAAGGTAATATATAATTTGATGCAAAAATTAATTCTCAAGACTATAAAATGGTTGGAACCAGGAAATCTGTGAACTACTCTGATTACTTGTCAAGAAGAAGAAAGCCAGAGGAATAACCTTTTTGTGACCTCCTCCCACAAACAAAACTATTCACAGATTTTACCATTTCAAGATGTAACCTTGTTTAGTGCTCTCCTCTTTGCAGATAACAGGAGACATCAAAAAAAAAAAAAAAAAAATCCCACCATTTGAAACTTCAGGCTCCTTTCTTCCTCGACTCTTTATGATTTTAAATTAAAGCATTTTTATGCCTGGCCAATGTATGTTTCATTAAGTTACTAGAAATTAGTCTTAATATATAACTGGGATAATTTATCGTACCTTCTAGTTTGGCGGGGTCCTTTTATCATCTTATTCTCTATCGTACCTTCTAGTTTGGCGGGGTCCTTTTATCATCTTATTCTCTTGCCCAGAGCTGACATGAAAATAATTTGGGTTCCTTCTGCACACTGCTGTTTAATTTTAAAATCAGGCTAGAATGAATTCTTTTTTAAAAAATGTAAAATAAGATAGAACTAAGAAAAAAAAGTCAAGAAGGTTTGAGAACTACTCTCTGCTAATGGAAAAATTATTTTAATTACATAAGAAATGTTCTAAAGCAATCTTCTGGGTGAAAACAAAGCATTACTTATTCGTTAAGGAAAATGCTTTCCCTAAAGAAAATGTTCACATGTTCAGAAGCCCTTAGTTTGTGAAATTAATGCCTTGTACATGTAGATAAAAAAAAAATAGTTCACACCTTGGTAATTTTCTTCTAAGATGCTGTCTCATTATAGCAATAACATTTTGGTTTATGCTAGAAAGGGCTCCTTCCCAAAGAACCAAAATGTATTTTAGAGGGGGAGGGGAAAATGTATTTTAGAAACACGCTTTTAAAAAAAGCTGAAGCACTCTAAAAAGTACTAAACAGGCCATAGCAGTGGACTTTGCTTGAAAAGGACAAAAGAAGAAGCCATTTTAAACCACATTAAGTGTAATCATCTTTTTGTTTTTTTATCTCCGAAACATGATAGTAAAATGAGAATAAGAACTGAATGACTTCAGAGCCCAGCACTGGAAAGTTTGGGACTGCAATATGAAAAGACAAAAAACTTTGGAAAAAAAAACTTTGGACTAAGATGTCCATTCATCAAACATGTGAGACTATATTCCAAAAGTTGGTGTAATTTTTCTCGGATTAGCCTGAGAACACAGGATACACAATTTGTTTTGATTTTTTACTATCTTCAATTTTGCTCCTGCCTTTCCTTTCATAAATAAACAGCTTAACATAAGGAAGTAACTGATTGTGTCACTTATCACATTGTGATCTTTCAAGGGAAATGTTTCAGTTCATTCAAGTTCTGGCTCCTCTCAACATTTCTTGTCTCCTGCAGGAGAAGATGATATTCTATAAAAGGAAAGGACAGCATGTGTGAATTAAGAAGGGTTCATGAGAGAACCGGAATCTAATTACATAAACACACTTCCCTACAGGTGGATATAAATTCGAAAATCTCTGAAATCTCATCTTTAAAAGCTAGCAGCGCTTTTTTAATTATGCTAAAAGTCCCTTGTCTGCTTGATCTCTCATGAACAATTTTAATCAGGCAAGCCGAATGCACGCTGTCTCACAGACAACTTAACAGAGCTCTCAACTATGAGCTAATGGGAAGACAAGGAACCACAAGCATTTTTATTAAAAGGAAAAAAATGGCCAGCCTAGAGATTTGGCCAGCAATAAAGCAAGATTAAATCATGCTTTCTCCCCACTTAGCCTACTTAACTTCAAGAACTACAGACATATAATTAATTTGCTCTTGAGATTTATTCTGTAAACATAAACACACCATTTTTAAAATATTACATCCTTACAATTCAGTGGTTTTTGTTACTTTCCTTTCCCATTCACAAATGGACTAATGTACTAACAACCAGTTTGCCAGAATCTAAGAATAATCTCCCTAAAATTTACTCTCCCCAAAAAAGAAGGGTCAGAAATCACTCTCTAGCCAATAGGAATCCTGACAAGTTCAAAGGGAATATGAAATCATAATTAAGAGAACCCATCTCCACCTTTCAGCCCATCCCCAAGCACACTGCTATATCAGCTCTGACCATGACTTTTAAGTCCATTCTAAGGCTCTCTACATATAGCAACCTGCTGTAACACTCATTTTTTAGCAGCTCCAAACTATCTAAACCTAATAGCCACCATTTCAAACTCCTTTCTCTTGACCACTTCAACCCAGTTAACTCCAAAAAAGGATTGTTAGTTGCCCCAGACCCTAAGAAGTCTGCACCTATGATACACTGAATTGGTTTTAGTCTATCTTGATCCCCAACCCCTTAATGCTTGGAAATTAAATTAAAAATTCCAATTTCGGGGGCACCTGGGGGGCTCAGTCAGTTAAACATCTGCCTTTGGCTCAGGTCATGATCTCAGGGTCCTAGGATCGAGTCCCACATCCCCACATCAGGCTCCCTGCTCAGCAGGGAAACTGTTTCTCCCTCTGCCCCTCCCTCTGCTGGTGCTCGCTCTCTCTCAAATAATAAAATAAAATCTTTTTAAAAAATGACAATAAAATAAAACAAAAATTCCAATTTTTACACTCTGGTCTGAGTTTACCTCCAATTAGCTGCTGTGTGGTTTGCAGCGTATTCTCAACCCCCTCTGTGCCTCATTTCCTTCTTCTGTAATACTGTAACTAATAATACTCTCCCTCAAAGAGTTGATGTAAGGATTAACTGACATGGTACAGGAAAGAGAGAATCTAAAAATTAAATGATCTAGGACCCCAAGCCCAGGGGCGTACACTTAATCCACCTCAGTTTCCCTCCATCGTGTCCTAGGTCAGTGTCTCCAGGCTCTTCGGGCATAGGCTCTAGCACTTCTTCCACCGAACCCTGAAGAAGATTCTCAGCTGCTCATGAGCTCCCTGGCAATCCCCGGACACACCAGCAACCCTTAGCCAGAGCCCGTCTTTCATGATTTCCCCATCTCTACACTCCGCTCCATCCCTCTCGGGGCTCTCCCGCTATTCTCATCTGAGGGATCCCTGGGCATCTCCGACTCACTCAGTTTTCCGGTGCCCTGAGTTACGCTTGCTTATTCAGCAGAGACCGCTTCCTTTACCCCTGCTTCAGTGTTCACCTGCCCGCTTCTCCTCCTCATTAGTGCTGTGCTTACTAATTGACAACTGCACGCTCACCATTTAATCCGATGCTTTTCTATTTACACTGATTTAGAAGACTATTCTTTACAGTGAAACTAAGAGAAAATTAAATATAATAGGTGAGGACAAATAGGGATAACTGTAGCCGAGGAAAAAGCATATGGTTCATTCTTAGAAAAGGATTTTGTTTATTTCAACCAACATAATATTTTCTGCGGGCGCCTATCAGATCCCGATTCCTCCGACCTGGCTGCGTGAGGAGCTGTAGCAATTCAACTTTCTTATTGAAATGGTAGAAGCTGACGAGTAAAAGGGAATGCTTGCAGAGCAAGACAGGGCAAAACGTAAAACTAAGACATAAGCATTCAAGAAATGTTTATCAGTACTACTGAGATGGCAAATATATACATACAAGCCCCCCGAAACAACTGTCTGATCTATCAGCAAATACCTCAATTCTAGAGTTAGAAAGGCCAGATCTCTAATAAGGAATATTCCTCTGAAATGACATAAATCAGGGCCACTGTCGCGATATTTTCATTATACTCGTCATTTTTTGCTCTTTACTATTTTTTTTGCTTTCCCTTAATATTCTCTCCCAATCCTCTGTTGGATACACAAATTTGAAATGCTTAGTGATGCAAAAGAAAGTATTATTCTTTACATAAATATGAATTACATGTCTTTCCATAGACTCCATGCTTGTTAATTTTCCTAATGGAGTATAAAGTCTTTCCACTATCCTCGAATTAATCCTAACCTGCTTCAAATTACCATGTTTTGAAGTTTTGCCTCAGGTTCCGGTCTGGGATAAAGTGCCATCAAGGACAGGTGGCTTTTTTTAAAGTAACAGGAAAGAGTAATAAAATAATTATTTCTTAGAATTTTACTTAAAAATACTCGCAATCACTCTATTCAACTCAGGTAAATTTTATATTCCAGCAATATTAACATCGAACTTATTGTAATAACCTAATTCAGCACTCCCTGAAACAACGGCTAAAACTTCTTTTTCTATTAAATATTTGATTTTAAAAGAGCTACTACAATTGGCACCAGATTTGGTTTCTAAACCATTTTCCAATAAAAGGAGCCAGGGCTATTTGGAGAAATGTTTCAAAGAGTGGAGCAGAAAATACTAGGGTGAGTTTAATGCATCCTATAGCACCAGACACTAAGGAAGTACTCAAAACAAAAACAAAAAACCCACAATGATAAGGGTACGTCAAAGGGATACAGGGGCCAATTAAAAAGCCCCCAATAACCAAAGCTGGAACAATTTGAACAATAAAATGAAATGGTATTGCATCATAATCCAAAGTACAAAATAAATACCCACAAATCCATATTTAGATAAATACATGACTAAATAAACAAACGGGGAAATAGAAACAAATCACATGCAGAAGAATTTCAAATAATTTTTGAAGACACTCCACCTTCAAGGGAGTGGAACATGGCTCCCCACTCCTTACGTGTGGGCTCTGCAGAGTGGTTTCCTTTCAAAGAGTACAGTGTGGAAAGGGGGAATAAAGAGTAACCGCATCGCATCGTGGTGCAACCTGTTGAAACTATGGGAAACTGGGTGAGAGGTATCCGGGAACTCTCCGTACTATCTTTGCAAGTTTTCTGTAAATCTGAATCTATTCTAAGATAAAAAATGTATTTCAAAAGTTAAGAAAAATCTGCTATTGCCTTTGGTTTTCTGAAGTTTGCTTAACTAGCTTACCTGGAGAAACTCTTAGTCAATCTTAGACCACTGCAATTGTACAACTGCTCACAAGACTCTCAAATCTGGAGGGCGTTTGCACTGCATTATAATGGAAAGATGAGAGGCACGGCCCTGCGTTTGAATGCTGCTCTCCATGCAACTCCTCCTGGGATGGAAATAAGCAATTTTGTCATCTATAAAATAGGGCCAACCTGCTTGCAGGGCTCTGTGACTCCTATGGGGAGAGGGCTAACGTGATGGCCTGGTCACAGTCCCATTACAGAGTGCCTCGTCCGTGTCCAGCCCCGCGTCCTCCAGCTCGGCCCCACTTGGGGCCAGTCCTGGCGGCCTCCATCTTGTTTGTTTGTTTCTTTACACACGATGCTCAAATGTTTTTGTTTTTATTTTTCAAAAATCAACTCATGCTAACTCTATCTCTGGAAGAAAAACTAGAAATTAGACACAGTGGTTGCCTCTTTGTGAGAGCACAGGAGGCTGGAGTGGGCGGGAGACATGCCTGGCGCTGTATATACTCTCAGGCTATCGGAGTTACTTTTTTACATTATTTAATAATAACGAAATAATAATTTTACATTATTTAATGTGTATGCATTAGCTATTTAAAAACTTATAACAAAAGCAACAACAAGGAATCTACGACTCAGGGATTGCTATCCTTTTCTTATTTCTACCTTTGTATCTGCTCTCTGTGTGTTATATCCTTTTAATATAGTACCAGAGCAAAGGCAAGAAGGCTAGCTCCAGGAGATTAGTCTAAAATGATTTCAATCAACTTCTTTTGTGGCAAATCAGCTGTTTCAAATAGCGTTAGCGGTCTTGGAATCAGAAGTGACTTGGCCCCATGACTGAACTTCCCCAAAGGCCAGCGTCTTCATCTGTAACACTGGAGTAACAGTACCCACACTTCACAGGGTTGTTGGAAAGATTAAGCAAAAGCGCACATAAAATCCTTAGCATAGTGTCTGCTCCATCGATAACTGTCATTGTAAGTATAAATGGAAGTCTGTGGGAAGAGCTGATTTCTTACTCAGACATATCTTCTACTCGGCTATGGATCCAGAAGCAACTTCCAAGGCTCAACACCCTAAAATGCGATTGGTTTTCAGCAATTATTATCCTAGTTCCCTAAAGAAAATGTGTTAGATAACTAGAATGAACTGCAGCATTTCCCTCTCTGCACACCAACTTCTCAAGTAGTAAGAAACATGCAGGAGTCATATGCTATCAGTAATATATTTAGAATTGAATACTTCTTATAACCATCAAAGCAACAGAATACTCAAGGACAATAACATTTAACAGTTGGTTCAATGTGCAGAACGCTATGGCTGAAGCCGTCTTTGGGATGATGCCAGAAGACTGCATAAGTTTAAAATTTTAAGTTGTATTCGCATCCTGGTCTTTTGCCTTAGTTTCCTGCAAAAGGGCATGTCATATTCGACCAAGACACAGATTTTTGAGATTAGTGGTAACATCTGTAAATAACTGTAATAAAAGTGCAGGTTAGAGAGAGGCATATAAACATGTTAGGTACTCACTGAATATTTGTCAAGTGGACTTTGCAAGCATAAATATGTGAATAAATGACATGCTACCAATGCATACTCCCTTCAGTGAGTTATTAGAGATATTATTCCCTTCCTAGCTGTCTCCAAAAAACAGCTACATATTTTACCCTGATGTGTTTTACTTGGGTTTTTAAATTGAAGCACTTCAAAAACTAATGGTATATTTCCACTTACGAGATCTTCCGTGTATTTGCATGGATACACACACATACAGATGTATACACAGGCAACACTCTAGCACAGAAATACATGTGTATCTCTATGTACTTAAATATAATTTAAGATATGGAAGTACTACTTAACCAAAACATATCTTTGACAATTTTTAATATTTCCTAATTTTTTGCTTTAGGGCTTTGCTACAAGATTCGTTAAAGCCGCTTCTTGCTTTCGAGGTCACACACGACAAAAACAGCTCATGTAGATCGGATTTAAAATCACATCAAGCAACTTGACTGCTACTAGAAAGCCAAAAAGTATGGAGTCATTATAAATTTTCAGACTGTGCCTGTTAAGGATTGCTGCAAGACAACTGGGAAGAGGAATGGGGATCTGAAGCTACAATGATAAAAATCTTTTTTTTTTTTTTTAAGATTTATTTGAGAGAGAGAGAGAGAGTGAGAATGAGCGGGGGGGGGGGACGGGTAGAGGGGAAGGAAGAGAGAATTTCCAACAGATGCCCAGCTGAGCACAGAGCCTGACATGGGGCTCGATCTCACAACCCTCAGATCATAACTGAGCAGAAATCAAGAGTTGGATGCTTAACTGACTGAGTCACCCAGGCGCCCCAACAATAATAAAAATCTTAAATACTTCAAATAATTAGACTAGGAACCACTTAAGAAACTCCATTCCATTACTAGATTGTCCCGTCCAATAATGGCCATTGTTGACAATTTTTTTTCTCAATTTTTCCACTTTCTGGAACACTTCACAGTTGACAAGTCATTCACAAGAATCATCTAATCCTGACAAAACCTTTGAGCAAAAAGTTGTGCCACTACTTGAGGGACAGAAGGCCGCCAAACTAGTAACTAGCAAAACCAGGATTCTGAACCCACATCTTCCACCCCCAAATAGAATGCTCTCTCCCCCATCCCAGTGCTGAATTCCCCTTCTAGGACAGGCCCTACAGCACAACTCCGCTTCAGTGGTCTACAGTCCTTCCTCAGGTGGTTTATCACATCCTCTCTGGCCACAAGCCCGTCAACTTCCCACACCGTAGCCACAGATGTCGTCCCCAATTCAAATCAGTCTTCTAGATAAGACCAGCAAATGTTTTTCCTGTTCCTAGACACAGAATAAACTTCTTACCAAAGTCTTCAAAGGCAGAGTGTCCTGAACCTTGCTTCCTTTTCAGGTTGGGGGTGTCTTCTCTGCCCACTGTGAGGCTCCCTGGTCCTGGATCCCTGTCCTCCTCGCACCCAGCTCAAGGACACACTTTCTCATCTCCAGCCTCGCTCCCTCAAGCGAGCGGCGAGCTCACTGCCCAAATCCAGTGTCCCGACTGCGCTCTCTCAGGGTGCGGTACCTTTCCTTCCTCGCTGTCATCACCACACCACTGCGATCTACCTTTACTCGTGCCATTGTGCACTTCATGTCTGACTGCCCCCCCAGACTGTCAGTGACACAAAGGGTAAAGATGAGGTCACTTTTTGCTCTTAGTCACTACTATATCCCCGATGCCTGGCCCAATTTCCAGCCCCTACAGCAAATACCTGATCCTTTCTTTCCAAAGCTATGCAAGTATGGAACGAGGCAAATTCCTCTTCCATTCTTCAAATATCTGAAAATACCTATTATTCTGATGATTCCTCATTCCACACACACAGACACAAAAGTTAAGCATTAAGAAGGAAACCATGCTGATTCTTTGAAATATCCCTTTTATGATAAAGTGCCCAGATACTTCCTAAAACTGGAAGCTATAAATCAGTATCATGGCATTTTCTCACCAGTAGAGGCTGTACGTTCTTCATCCCAGAGATTGCACTTGTATAGGACGGTCTACCCCTGGGATATGGCAGTAACAGTTATATCACAGATTCTCAGGTCTTCTTCATATGAAATGCCCTTAAAACACGCCTACTTGATTCTTGTGTGATAATTTGACAAACCTACACAAAGAATTTTACGTTAATTACTACTATAGACCATTTTAGTTTCAGCCAGTCATTTCAGATGGCTAAGCTTTTTTTCGGTCCTGATCACCTCACCCAAACTATTAGGTATTGCTCTCAGCTTATGTGACATGCAAATGTGATGGGCCTGTTCCATCGAAATTGGTGATAAAAATGATTAATAGGACAAAGTGAAAGGAAGAGTCTCTCTCTTAGCTGACATCAATCCAGGCATCAAGTTTTTTTTCAACTGTCCATGAATCTGCCTGTCCTCATAAAACAGCCCCTAATTTGACCATCTATCTCCTAAACACGATCAGGAGACACTGTCCAAAGCCTTGGAAAATCAACTTACTCCACCCAGACAGTAAAAAAGTTACACGAGCTTAACATGACACATTCCAAGTGAACCCATGTGGTCTCCAAGGATTGCTTCTTTTCTAGGTGAGTGTTCACCAAGTGTCTAATAATCAATTAAAGAACTGTCCCAAGGATAGCTATGAAACCCATAATCTTAGTGGTGCAGAAATCTACTTTTACCCCTCTTTTCTGAAAATAAAAACGGTATCTGCATGCCAGTCTTTTGGCATTTCTGGTTCTGATCATAATTGTTGAAAGATAACCATTCATTTCTGGTCTTTAAATCCTGAAGCATTAAGTGGCGGGAAGCATCAAAGTGCTTTCTCCTCCACCTTGCCTGGACTTTAATCCCCTTGCTACCATCATGAGTCTCCTCTACTGAATTTGAATATCATTTTCTTTCGATAGAGAAGTTGAAACCAACCCAGGAGTTCCACAGATCTGCCTTTGTTCCAACATCCGGTATTACACCATCTGTCCCGAGCACCAGTTTGTGCTTTTTCTTGCTTTTACTTCATGGTCTGACCATACCATGTTGTGGTCCTTAGCATCTTCCCAAGCCTCAACTCATTTCAAGATTCAGCCTCTTGAACACTCCTCTCTCTAACACCACTTCAGTGTTTGTGTTCCAACCTGTCCTTACGGATGAGAATCATCTGTGCTCATACTGGCAGTTTTTCGCTTTAGAGAACCTACACACATTTCATTTATTCAATTAGTGTTTCACTGCTTGCCAAAGGTATGCAATTCACCACACTAAAGCAAAGGACACAAAGACACCTAAGATTGGGTCCCTGCCTCAAAAAATCCAGAGGGAAAATCAGCTTTTAGGCAGAAATATCGGTTTCGGTATTACCGAGACGAAAGAAGTGCCGTATGAGCAGCGTACAGAGCAACGACGTGAAGAATGAAGGAGCTGCTGAAGTCATCACCAAGGAAAGGACAGAAGTCGAGTCTCGCAGAATCAGGAAGTAGTCATTAAAAGACTGGAAATATGCACAAAACCATGGAAATACGAAAAGTACTCTGTCTTCATACTAGACTGATCAATGGAGCTGGAACTGAAGTTGTATGGAGTAGAAGAGATAGCCCAAAACTGTGGAGTCAATTATAAAAAGGCCCTGTAATCTAGGTATCCAACACATAAGATAAACAAAATGAAGCAAATACTTTCTACAGAAGCCTAGGCAGCAAATTGAAGAAATCAAGACGTATACCCAATGACATGGCAGATCTTTAAAACAGTGCTGAAGACTAACTGATGTCTAGAATGTAATACCAACAACGCAAAATTAAAATGCATGCACATCCAGTGTTTGCGTGCACACACGATAAATCTACATGGTTAACAAGACATACACGAACAATAGGATTCAGATCAAAAATATGAAAATCGTTATCTATGGAGAGGGAACGGAATGGGGATGGGACATGGGAAGCAAAGGATTTTTTTTTATGTGTGTATGTGTTTGAAATCCAAAGACATCAAAAACTTAAAGTTTTTCATAAATGACAGAAGTTTTCAAGTCTGCGAATGGCAAAATCGAATGCGGGTGGTTTTTAGAAAGAAAATTTGGCCCAGCGTGAAGGAAAAGCCTTGGAGCTATAGTTCTTCTAGAGTCAAAGAGCATAGGCTCATTGTCCTTTTTGTGCACATGCGGAGTAGACTTTCATCATTCTGTACGAAAAGGCTGGGTATGGTAAACTGACCATAAGCAAGGATGGATCTAGAACTTCCGGTAACAGGCTAAGGGTTTTGCAAGCTGAAGGTCTGCTCCGTTTTCTTACGAATGCGCCAAAGGCAGAGCAATGAGAAATTAAAACAAAGCCTCGCTGAATATCTTGGGAGCTCAGCGCAGGGATCCCTGTAATAAACTCATACAAGCCCTATCACTTGAGAGAAGAACCTTGCATTACCGGGCACTGCTTCATCTGTACCGACAGACTTGCTATAGAACTGTAACTGAACACTACAGGCAATACGCCAACATTTTTAAATTGCATCAAGCTCTAGTACCAGGTGACAATTGTTTGCTGTGACATGATTTATGCAACACATTTCATCCACTTATCTTAGAATCAAAGGCATGTTACCAAAGGGTTCTCACTCAGATAAACAGGAATGATTTCTAACCCAATCACATCCGTGAAAAGTGAAAATCGCACCTGGGAAGTTCCAGGACCAGAGCCTACTGATTAAATTTGGAGAATAAAGAACTTAAAGCCACAAAGCTGGCACCCTTACGGGATCTTCCCCTATTCTGAAGCTATGGTTTTTCATTTGGATGCAAAAAGCTAACCAAAATGCCTCCAGAATCAAAACATAGTTTTCAAATTATAAGTGATATGTGCAAATGATATGTGACATGGTTAAGAACGCTATTTATAGAACCTTATTTTTCCTTGGATGGGCTCCTGAGGGTCAGGCACTTGTGTCTCCCTTCTCGGTCTGTGCTTCAGTAATGTGACAAGGATTCTTTTCCCTCTGAATCTTCTCCTAAAGTATCATTTCAGCCCCTACTTAATTATCCACCATCTCATCCTTCCATCTTCTTACCCATTCTACTCAGATAAGGTACATTTTGATAGAAGAGCATCTTTAAAAGATAGCATCTTCCAATAATGACCTTAAAACAATTTTATATTTTAAGTATTATTACCTTAAGAAGGTAATCTATGTTCTCCATGGGTGGTGAGATATAGGTATTAGTTCCTTTCCTCTCTATAAAATATGTGTTGCTTTTATAATCAACATTTTAAACAACTATGTAGTGACATGATAGGGAGAAGACCTTATTATAAGAAGTTCTCATTATTAAAAGATGATTACATATCTAAGGACCTTGGTCTGGCACATCCTCTTGCCTTCTGTCATTATTCTGGCCTCCAACCCAACTTAGATATGAATACACAAAAGAGCTTTGTCACAGGATCTGTGACAAACTGGACCATGGAAGGCAGGGGCTGAGCAAATCTCTAAGTTACCTATCAAGTGCTCAGAAAAGACACTGAATCTAGTCTGGGCTCTAAAAATGAAATTGTATTATACTAAAATGCCAAATTGTCTTATAATGAGACACATGAAATCAGCATCTCAGCAATTTATACTAAAGACTAAATGGTTTCAAATAAACACAAATACTCTTACACCTCAACAGACACATGCATGAAACAAAATAATCTAACAGTGTCATAGCATAAATTTAACATTTAGAAAAAAAGTCCTTGTTCAATGAAACAGTTATCACTCTCTACATCCACCCATTTTTCCTCCAGCTTATGCATTCACCAAGGATGATAAACACTTAAAACTTTTGAAAACATAACATTACAACTTTTAACATTCAGTTTTACTTTTCTTAGCATTAAGCTTGAAACTAATAAACAAAAGCTGTTGTTTATTCATGTCACCTATTCATCTCGTTCTCTGTACATCTTAACTGAAGCAGGATTTCACAGAGCTAGTTCCTTACCTCTCATCCTCCCAAGTTTAAGAGGATTATTAGGGGCAAAAAAAAAAAAAAAGAAGTCTTCAAACAGTATACCACTAATTACATTAGAATATGATAGCAGCTAGTCCACTACCCAAAAAAGCTCCAAGATACTGCTCACTACTTTGTTGCCAGTTCTAAATATACAAACTTCTGTTTATATGATGATGCGTAGGTATCGTCTAACCAAATTCCTAACTAGCAGCGTATTTTTACTATATGTGCAACAGAGAACTAAACGACAAATGCCTTCCAAGATGCTTCTGCATTCTCACTCTACTGTAATGATCCCACAGAATGATTTCCCTTGTACAATGACAGCTCATTGTAATCTACAAAATCCGACACTTCCCAGTGAGTTCTGACACCCATCCCTGAGACTTACTATTTTTTTTCTTATTTTCTTGCTTTCACTAATATTCATTTAAAATATATGTTATAGTGACAGTCCCACCGCTGCCTTTAACAGAGTCATTTGTAACTCAGCTTTTTATGTCACTCCACACACTAAATAAATGTAAATACAACTCATGGGGCGAGATACTGCATAAAATATAATCATGCAAAGTATCAACAATATGCTTAATGATTTAGTTTATAACTACTGATTCATATATCTTATGTCATTATGTAGGTGGTATTTACAGCAAGGTAAGCATTTAGTAAATTTACACAGGAGAGAAATTTCAAGTTCGTGATTGTTATGAGAGGAAAAATAAAAAAGGATCTATTTTTAAGCACCTTATGAAATTCTGTTCCATATAATTTAAACTTTTCCGGTAGTTTTAAAATCCCATTATTCTATGAAATGTTGTAAAATATTTCATAATCAAGTATATGCTAGGTGATTTACAGGGCACAGAATTTCTCCTGCATGGGGGTTTGGGGGTGGTTACACTCTGAGTCAGATCGCAAGACATGTAGCAAATGTTTTTAAATCTTATAGCAAAGTTTATATTTTGATATTCTTGAAAGTACATAAGAGAATAACTATTCTCGTAGCATGAAAACATAAACTGAGTTTTGTGTTTATTAAACGTTACAGTTCATCATTTTTATTCATTTAATCCAATTTCCCAATCCTCTGAAACAATTTTCACAGATACAGTGTTAGTCAAGTAAAAGCACCTGTCATCCTGATCCTAAAGTTCAAAGAACATGCTTTGGGTGAAGACAGAATAGTTTTAACACCAGCATGTAGAGAGGCATGCAGTAAAGTGAATAAAAGTGATGACCAAGCAACTAGAATGCATCTACCAGGCTTCTCATCTAAGAAGGCAGGATGACTCCAGAACTATCACACTTTCAAGGAACAGGTCCTTGCTAGGAAGAAGTACAATTAGAACAATACTCTACTAGATCCAAGTTCACTGCAACATAACAATTACCACTGACAAGTCTGGTAAGAAGCGGATGCACACACACACAGCATGACTTCCTGAGAATGTACAAGGGACTTTACAAAATGTTTTATGAACAAAAATAAATGTGAGTATTAACATCTCTATGAAATATACTATCATATATCATATATATGGTTTATTGATATTAAACTCACATCAAACGTGATTAAATTTTTAATTTGCATATCAAGTTTTATGAGCACCTGTATGAGTATACCTGCTATTTTGGTTTTTGCTTTATTTTGGTTTTAGTTGCAAATTACCATTTGGAGAATATCTGAAAGAAAGAACATGTCTTCGGTAACAAGAATTAGGTTATTAAAGTCACAAAAGTGAATGTCGGTATTTCCCAAATCATAAGGCAGTTGGTGTTTACTCTTCCCCAAAATAAAAGATGGGGAAACATTCCCTAACTCACTTTATGGGCCAAGATTACCCTGATTTTTTTTTAAGTGACAAAAAAAAGAATATTTAACTACTACCAATATTCCTCAGAAAAACAGACACGAAACTATCTGTAACAAAATGCTAATAATCGAGACTAGTGACATATAAATATGTCATGAATCATGACAAAATGGGACTCATCACAGAATTCAAAGTTGCTTTATCATTAGAATATCAATCGTGGTAATTTACCAAGTTAACAGACTAAAAGAGAAAAGGTGTATGATCATCTGGATTTAACATCCACTCATAAATGAAAACTCCCAGCAAACTGGCAATAGAAAGGAACTTCCTCAACTTGATTAAAGGCATCTACAAAGAATCTACAGCTGATAGTAAACTTAAAGGTGAAAGACAGAATGATGTATTTCTAAGATCAGGGAGAGGACAAGGATACCATTTCTATCCAATACTGTAGGTCCTAATCAATGCAATAAGGCAAGAAAGATGAATAAAAAGCAGACAAATCAGAAAAGAAGAAGCAAAACCATCTTTATTTGCAGACAACATAATTACCTATGTGGAAAATCCTAAGGCATTTTTTTAAAAAACTATTAGGAATAATAGTATATTTAGCAACAGTACAAGGTTATAAGGTCAACATATAAAAAGTCAAATATATTTCCACACCAGCCATATTGTATTTCAATACTATTGAAATTTACAGCATAAATTATTTACAATAGTACCAAATATATGATATACTTGATGATAAACTTAACGAAAACTACATGAAGGAAACTGGAAGACTAGAAACCATAAGTAAGAGAAATTAAAGAAGACCTAAATAAATAAAGAAGTATTTCATGTTTATGGATCATAATACCCAATGTAACTAAAACATTAATTTTTTGTGAAATTGATCTATAGAGTCAATACAACTACAATCAAAATTCCAGGCAGGTTTTTTTGTGGCTTTTGACAAGCTCATTCTACAGTTTAAATGCAAATGCAAAGGATCTAAAATAACCCCAACTTTGAAACACAAGACAAAGTGGTAGAAATTATATATTACCTAATTTTAAGACGAGAAGGCTACAGTAATCAAGACAGTAGGGTACTAACATAAAGATAGTAAAAAAACAAAACAAAACAAAACCGGAGGGAAGCCTGGGTTGCACAGTCAGTTAAGCGACCAACTCTTGATTTCAGCTCAGGTCATGATCTCAGGGTCATGAGATCAAGCCCCATGTTGGGTTCTGCACTCAGCACGGAGTCTACTTGGGATTCTCTCATTCTCCCTCTGTCACCCCCCCCACTTGCTCACGTGCACTCTCTCTCTAATACATAAATAAATCTTAAAAAAAAAACAAAACTGGAACAGAAATATACCCATACATATATGGCCAATACACCGATACATACATGGCTATTTCAATAATGATGTCAAGGTAACTCAGTGGAGAAATTAGTCTTTTCAACAAATGGTGCTGGAAAAACTGGATACTCATACGGAAAAATATGAAACTTATCTCACTCCATATATAAAAATTAACTCAAAATGTATAGACCTAAAAATAAGATTACAAACTCCTAGAAGAGAACATGAGACAATTTAAGTGACATTATGTTAGACAAAAACTTTTCATCTTTCATACACACACACACACACACAAAGCAAGAAAAAAACTGATAAATAAATTTCATCATAATGAGACTTTTGTTCTTTGAAAGGACAAATTTAAGAAAATGAAAGTACAAGCCCTGAGGAAAAAGTTTGCAAAACGTATTTCTGATAAAAGATTTGTGCCCAGAATATGTAAATATCTAAAAAGAACTAAATAAGGAGAAAATTTTTAAAAACATGATTTTGAAAAATAAGTAAATGGACATTAACAAAAACAATATGCAAATGGCCAATAAGCACATGAAAAGAAGCTCAACATCATTAGTCATGTTAGAGAAATACAAATTAAAACTACAATGAGTTACCACTACATAGTCACTGGAACCATAGCTACAATTAAAAGCGCTGTGAATCCCATGTACTGGCAAGGACGCAGGACAGCTGGAACTCTTACCAACGGGGATGCAAAATGGCACAGCTACTTTGGAAAACAGATTGGCAACTACTGATAAAATTAAACATACCCTCATCATAGGACTCCACAATCTCCTGTTCTCTTACCTGAGTGTAATAAAACATATGCCCAAACACTTGTCCTAAATGTACTGAACAGCTTTCTTTAGAATAGCCAAAAACTAGAAACAATCCAAATACCCACCAATTCGTAAACAGAATCAACAAGGTGTGGTAGAGGCATCCAGTGAACCACGAATCAGCAATGAAAAGGTACAAATCTGCATGATTCATGTACAATCTAAATGAAGCCAGGTACAGAAACTATATACTGTGCAATTCCATGAATAGGAAACTCTACAAAGACAAGACAATAATGGACACAACGCAGATCTGTGGTCGCCAGAGGCCAGGGGATGGAGGAGAGGACCAACTGCAAAAGGACAGGAACAAATCTTTTGCGGTGATGAAAGTGTTCCGTTCCTTGATTGTGACAGTGGTACAGGACTAAACCCAGTTGTCAAAACTCATCAAACTGTACACTTCATATTAGGGAATTACACCGTATGCAAACTGCACATCAATGCAGCCAATTAACATATTGCTGTAGCAATCAAACATAGTGAAGATACATATTGGTAGAAATTTCTGATAACTTACCTATCCAAGAAAGAATGGTACTTTGGTTTATTTGAATATATAAAAATGCCAATGCTAAAAAAACAAACAAAGAAAGAAACCAAAAGGGTACCAGTGGAAAACCCAGTCTCTATCTCAACGCTACAATTTCTATGACTTTTTAAAATTTCATTTATACAAGGAAACTATATTACAATATGAAGACCTGCTTACTAATGATGATATCTATATTTTAAAGGATGTTTTATTAAAACAGAAGACTCTTTAACTGATAATAACATGTAGGTCATTCTTTTGCAGAGAGAGATCCTACCCCAAAGCCCTGATAGTCTGGAGACTGTACCCTATAAATCAGAATATCAGTGGTCTGTCAGAATCGTAATACCTCATGTCTAACAACCTGCCAATCCTTGTTCTAAACTTTTACCTCCTGGCAAATACAATATAAACCATTACTTATCAATATGTCAATTTGGATATATTACAAGTCACATTAAAACATCCTTAAAGAGGGGTGTCTGAGTGGCTCAGTTGGTAAAGCGTATGCCTTCAGCTCAGGTCATGAGCTCAGTGTTCTGGGATCAAGCCCTGTGTCGAGGAGGGCTCCCTGCTCAGCAGGGAGTCTGCTTCTCCCAGTCCCTCTGCTCCTACCCCCTGCCCATGCTCTCTCTCTCTAATAAATAAACAAATAAATATCTTTTTAAAAAATATCCTTAAAGAGTAATCTCAAAATCAAAGCTATTATTCCTGTATTCTAGGAGCTTACAATACACCAGAGAAGAAAAGCCATACACACCGGACACCTCTATTAATAATCAAGATATTATACATACCAAAGTAGAGCGATGAGTGGGTAAAGACAGCATGACTGCCATGGTTGAAAAGAGAGCAAAGTGGAGAGAATGAGATATGAGAGACTTGACCACTGCTGAACAGAGTTTGGAAAAAATGAACAAGTGTGAGACTGAGCGAGATCAGGCTATGTGAACAACATTTTCAGTGGAGAAAGTAGAGACTACTTACCTGAATTGGAAGATTAGAGAGAAGTACAAGATAAGGCTGGGAAAGATAGGATTCAATTATCTAAGAACACCTATTATATGTCAGACATAGTATAGAAATGGAAGCTGTTTGGAAAGAAATTCTAGATTTAGGAATTTGGTCTTTTTACCCTGTAGTAGTAAAAGTAATAGCAATTTCACATTCATTATCTCAACCAATCTTCACAACAAATGATTTTATAGATTGGAGAAACAGAGGCCTAGGAAGTTATATTTTTATGTTTTAAGGTTATACAGCCAGAGCCAAAACCAGGGCAAAAAAGCCCACTGTTCTTTTCTTTTTCTGTCGTCTATACCACTCAGCTCCTCTACTCAAAAAAAACAATAAATCTTTTTTTTTTTTTTTTTTTAAGTGTGATGTGAGGGGCACCTGGCTGGCTCAGTCGGTAGAGCATGAGACTCTTAATCTCAGGGTTGTGAGTCTGAGCCCCACACTGGGCATGGAGCCCACTTAAAAAAATAAAATAAATAAAAGTATAATTTGATAAAAGCAACGTTTTAGTCAAATACATATGGTCATGCTATATGGGTTGAATTAGAAGGCAAAGAACATGGAAGCAAGGAGACGTACCAGTATGTCCTGTAATAATCCAGGAGCAGTGGAAACAAAAGGAATGAAAGTCATCATTCATGGGACCGTTACAAAAAGATTCAACTGGGTGTTTTGTTTGAAAATGCTGAGAGACTCAAAGATAACTAGGAGACCAGTAGAGCCACTGATAAATTGAAATGTCAACAAATGGATCTATTTTGTGGTAGAAATTAACTACTGTGGTCAAATGATATCCAAACATGAAGATATTAGGTCAAATATTACATGAGTCTCATCTCCAAACCAAAATAACCCAGGGTTTACTGCCACTGGATATTTTATTTACAGATATTTTTAAAAATCTAGACCTTCCATTAACCCCCAGAGGTATCCATATTCATAAAGCCCAATAAAAGTTTATACCCACTTTCTAGAAACCTCTAAGATAGTTGGTACCCTAAATCTAAAGAATTAATTATTATCTGTTTAATTAAATCTATCACTGAGTCAAGGCTTTCTTTAGGGGGATAGAGGTTATTTGCCAATCACTAGTAAATGCCCCAAAGGTATGCAACTAAGAAAGTATTTTAAAATGTAAAAAAGATGAAATCTATCCTACCTTTTACATGAAAATTATATCTCAGGGCAAGGTTACCTTTTTAACTTCTCCCAAGATTTTAACAAATTCATCTATGATATTAGTTAATTGATAAGAACATTGGGCTAGTAGCTCTTTAATAGCTATAAATCACTATGCAACAGATAAGGTAGTCTTTAAAGGGGGATAACAAAGAGGGTTAGGACCAAGGGAGGGAGAGGTGAGCCCAAATAAAATCCTATCCAGGCTCGAGTGAAAAACACAGAGGTCAGTGCTGCTCTTTGCAATGGCCAGTAGAGGCTGCCAATGTACAAGGACCCGTAGGGCTCCCCCTCCACCCCACAGACACAGAAGGTGTCACCTAAACCAAAAAGCATTTCCCTGATACAATACGAAGACGGGCATTCGGAGCTCATCCTAGAGCATTACTCAACAGCAGTCACCAACAGTCTTTTCAACCATAGCTTCTGGGCATGTGTCACAGGAACAAAGGAAATGCAAAGTATTTTGAGCACTTTGAAAGATGATCACACTTAGCCACTCGGACCAAAAGAAACCATCAAGCCCTATAGGAATACCTTTCCAGAGATGAAACTTGAGGGATGTGAAAATGGATATTTTTACTTAAGGATACCTTGATTTATATTCTTTAAATCCTCATTCGAATAGATGTACTATTTGGCTTCTTCAAATAAGGTGAATTAGTCACAGCTGAAGGAGATTTTCAGCTACTGGGTACAAAGCTGTAATCCGATCTACAATTTGGAAGTATCCATCTTAAATTACAAATATTAATATGCTTAAAAGAAATTCCCTCCTATTCAATTCAGCGGTCAGGTGAAATTCTGTCCGTCAGTGTCCCTGACCCAAAGCCAAGAACATAAACACCCAAATACACCAAGCGGCAATCCACTTTTTAAAATTCATTTGGTGAATCTGCTCTACAATTTTAAGAATTATGTATCTGGCCCTTTTTGAGCTCCAAACACTGCTATTTCTTGTAGAGAGGAACTTTGCTGTCAATCATGGCTCGCGTTTGCCACGCAAATATGTGCTGCAGCTTTCACCTGTCACTCCTATTCCATGTAATGTAGGCAGCTTAGCACTAAATCAATTTAAGGAACTGCAGAAGTTAAATACATACATTATTATTATGATGACAGAAAAGGCAATGAATGTCTTGCAGCTCCATTTGCTTTCTTTGTTAAGGAAGAAAAAGCTAATTATCTGTAGCTGTCAACCATGAAGACCCAGACCTATTTAAATCAACATTAGCCTTGGACAACTGAAAACATTTCTCATATTTTTGCCCAACTATTTTCTTTTTGCACAAAAACATAATTTCATTACAAAACACTAAACATTCTGAAGGACAAGGTAAAAACAAGTTGGAAAAATGTAAAGCTACACATTGGTATCCCTTTTCACAACCCATTTAGTATTTCAAAAAACTGCCTGCCAGTTTTTTGTAATATCCGTTCTCTAATTAGTATAGCCAAAATTTAGACAGACGTAAAGCCTCTCCACACAAATTCATATTAAGAAAATTCAACTTCATGAAAGCCCACAGACTACTGGTTACAATGAAATTATGTCACAGATGATCAAGGAAGAAATTCTGTCCATTTATTTAATTAACGAGAGAGAGAAAGAAACACGGTCCACAGCTGAAATGCCGATAAGTGACAGAAAATTCACACTGAATCATGGGCTTCTGGTTTGTATAATACTCTCTTTATTTACTGAGCTTCCTTTCTCTGGTCCACTCCCATTAGAATCTAGAAGTAATAACTAGTTGGTTTTGAATTTTCACTTTTCAGACTTAAGGATCAACTTGTATATTTCTAGGATATCAAATAAGAATTCAAAGAATATTCTTAATGAGTCAAAGAAAAACAAACCGATTATCATCAATATATAAACTATGGAATTATCTTCTAACATTGTGCTCTTAAAAGCACATAAAGGTCATTATTCTCGATTAGGAATGTAAATATCCTCACATTTGCTCTTACTGAGTTTTCAGTGATAAAACATTGTTTTCTGCTATTTTCTTTAGAAAAGACCTTCTCACAGGAGTATACTTAATAGTTTTTTTACAATTTCATATTTAAAAAACTGCCCATTTAGCTTTCTAATGCATTCTAAACACATGTAACCCCTAATAAGCAAAACCAACACAGATAAATTGAAACTCAATAATGTAAGACAAAAATTTGACAAATGGCCCAGCACAATTATAGTTTTAAAAATAATACCTCCATATGTAAGTCCCTAAACCAGCATCAAAGGGAAGCCTTTTCTAACTACACGTGACTCACAACTCCAAGATTCTGATTTGCCACAACCTCTCCCTGCGGTCTTAAGGAATCACTATTTGTTGGAGACGGGGAGAAAAGGTCGAGACCGTTAGTATAAATAATATATAAAGCCAACTCATCTCAGACCCGAAGAATCACGTGTGCAAATGGTGAAGGTATAGATATAGACGTGGCCTGCGTGGTAGGGAAAGAAGTACAGTTAGTAGGTACACTGTACCAAACACTAAGTGCATTTCCCATGGTCCCAAAACTAGTAAGTGACAGAATCAAGATCCCATCCCAAGTTCTGACAACAAAGCCCAGGCTCTTTTCACAACATACTACCTCCAAGCAGAATTCTTCTCTGGCTTTACGTTTTTAGAAATCTTTTATCTATCAAGATTGAGACGCGGTTGACATCCTTTACAATTAATGATGCGGGTGACAGTGTTATTCCGTATGCACGTAAACATGGCAGAAATGACAAAAATACGATTAGGAGGGTGCCCTCTGTCTTAAAATATGGAGGGTAAGATAGATGACCTTCAAGGGTCCTTCTAGCACTAACATTCTAATATTCTTTGGGTTATTTATCTTGCTAAGATATTTGAGAACAGATATGAAAGCCTCTGGCTGTATAAATCTGTTCAAATTATAATTCCCAAATCACCAAACTACTCAATCACAGAGCAATTCCAAATGCAGATCTGTCCTGTTCACAAGTCAGGACAGCTGCCATCACGTACTAGATGCCACCATAACCATGGCATTCGCTTGTACATCACCGTGACTTTGTCACATGCGCCCTCATTTGGTTCTCAGAACAACCCTGTAATGAAATAAGGCAGGCAATACAAACCTGGCCTCATTTTACAAAGGAGAAAACTGAGACCCAGAGAACTGAAATCACTTGGTCAAGGATCCTTACAAAGTACGGCAAAGCCAAGTCTTAAACACGGGCTTCCTGACTCCGAACCCACTGTTTTCTTCTGTCACTGCACTTCATTGTCAATTACAAGTTGGCTTTTTGAAATGTATCTTTCAAACCTTTCTATGCCTACCCAGTGTAACCTGGTCTCTCTAAACCTGAACTTCACAGAGTATAATTGAGTGGTGAAGGCATGGTTTATGTGTGATACAGTCACACGTTTCCAGTATAGAATTTTTATTTTCTAATGTATTTGTCTTAGATTGTCAAAAAGATCCCCAGCCGGATTTTGAATGACCAAGATTAAGACTTCTAATTATTAGAAAAATCCTACATGAAGAAAAGATGCCTAATTTGGGAGCTTGTTAAATTAGAAATCAGCCTTCTCTTGATGGACATCCACTTCACAGGACAGACAGTGGTATGCCTCTGTCTTTAATTCCTCAGAATCTCTCTACCCAAACGCACTGCCATTACTGAAGACCAGGGTGATCTCATTTAGCAAAGCAGCTTCTTGCCCTTTCATTAGGCCCTAATCTAAATTAGAGTATAAAGACATAAGGCTCTGTACTTGTGACTGGCTCGTGATAAAGGGCACTGGCTGGCCATGTGGCCTGATGAAGTCCTGGGACACAGAGGGTCTTTTTTGGACTTTATCAGTCTTAGAGCAAGCAATTTATTTTGAGCCAGAAAAATAAAATATAATCTTGGGCCATCTGGTTCTGTAACACTCTTTATTTGTTTAGAAAGGTCACTGTTGTCAAGTTATTGAATGTTATCTCTGGAATTGACAGGAAGAGAGAAGTTTTTGAAAGCAGGCCAGGAATATTAAAGCACCGGATATTAAGGTGTAAAGTAGTATTTATTTAAAAGCCTGGGCCCTAGCGGTAAACAGACCACAGTTCAAATCCCAGCTCCACTACCTACCAGTCAAATGATCTTGGGCAAGTCATCAGCTTTCTTAATCCATTTCTCCCATCTATAAAATCTAAATAATAACACTATTGAGGAATGTTAAATAATGGTACCATGATGTAACATATATTACTAGCTGGTAGCTACCATTCAAAACTTACTCAATACTTATTATTTTCTGTGTAATTTTTTGTTTCATTTTTCTTCGGTTTTGTATGAAACTACAATTTTCATTACTTTTATAAATGCGTCTCTAGACAGCAAAGTGGAATTTAAATACGGACTCATAATTTATGCTATGCATATCAAATACGTGGATTGAGAGCCTAATTCTAACAAAGGCTCACTCTATCTTAAGCACTCAAGCAACATTCATTACTTTTTAAAATCAAGTTTATAGCAGCTACTACTTTCTCGGTGAAACGATTGGACTGCTGTGTCACTGAACAATGAATGCTAACCAATATCAAATCCATATCCAAACATCTTCAGGGGAACTGGACACCTGTTAGAGTATCCTGACGCTGTTACATAATAGTTATTTTCTTTGCGTTAGATAGTCTTCTCTCTTTCATAGCCGTACTACGACCCAACTATTGCAGTAACAAGATGATCCAGAGTCGACTTAGACAGGCTATTTAGGCCCTGCCCCTTTCTGAGATAAGCAAATCATTTAAACATACATTTAAAAAGGCAGCTCAATCAAAATTCCATCCAGAATGTTGCCAAAGACCAATGTTTTCAATTCAGCACGTCAGATTCCAGATCAACTTAGGTAACCCCTAAAGCATCTCCATGGTGGGCAAATTCTCTTGCACTTTGGTACAAATGGCCATCATGATGTGTTGAACTGACTTATTCCCACATACCACCGGTTTTCCCAAAATCAAAGCAGGCATTCCAAGCTGGACCAAAAGCTATATGTATCAGGCTAGGAAAGAACATATCCATCTGTTTTCAACTCAAGGATTAGCTGCTATGCAGTGTCCTATTTGGTGTCAATGATAATAGGCACACACCTTCCCTATGAACCGCTGAGTGGGATCTCTATTTTCTCCGTAATATTGACCTAAAACATGTGTGAGTTTTTAAAAACAAATTCCAAGCTCCAAGGTCTAACAAAAAGGACTACTTACAAGCCAACAAAAGTCTAAAACATGCACACTGCTTTAAGGGCTATAAAGATAAACAGATCAGAGAAACCTATAAGCCTATATAGAAAAAATATATATGAGAAGCTCCCTTGACCAACCTTCATTTACCCAACTTGCTATATGAAACCACGCTCTCCATTTCCTCCCCAGCCGCAATGAGAGATGCCCAGGGCACGCTGAAAACTCACAGCCTACACACTGCTCTCTGGAGTGCCCCTCATAGTTCTGCTCCCAAGAGTGGGGTTGTATGTACTCCCAGTAGTATTTGTTCCAAAACCTCATTAGGGGAGTTTTATTGTTAATGTAATTAGCTAATCTAATTATTAGATTGTCCATAAGAGTAAAAATAAACAGGATTCTACCTTCAAAAACTAAATCAAAAGCTTAGGAAAAACTTAAAGGCAAGTCGCTACAAACATTGCTAAAAATAAGTAAAAGAAATAGAAAAATGGGGCAAATCTAAAATATAGAATGATGGTTCTCAAACTTTAGTGTGGAGACCTTGTGAAAACAGGTCCCCGAGTTCCACTCCCTAGTGTCTCATTCAGTAGGCATGGAGTGAAACCAAGGAATCTACATGCTAAGAAATTCCCATGTGATGCTGCTGGTCTCGGAACCACACTGAGAACCACTGCTTCTCAAGTCTCTAAATTTCAAAGTATTAAAGAAACAATGCGTAAACTGGAAATGTTTTATTATGAATGCTGATTAATGAAAGACTTGTTCCAATCAGCAAACCTACACTGCAGGGAAAGGTCCTAATCAAAGGATAGTCTGTTCATGTTTTAACTTAAAGCAGAATGTTAATGGGAGGTATGCATCACTTTTTAGGACCTATTTTTTAAATTTAATTTTATTTAAACTCATTCAGTGATTGATCAGTTGCATATAACATCCAGTGCTCCTTACATCACGTGCCCTCCTTAATGGTCATCACCCTGTTACCCCATTCCCCCACCCACCTCCCCTCCAGCAACCCTGTTTGTTTCCTATGGTAACCTACTGTTTTAAATGACGTTTTCAATTAACAGACAAACTGTGAAAATCAAACTCAGAAGACACCTGTCAGATATGAGCCATTTAAGTACCACAGGAGTATGAAAATGCTTTCACCTTCACTGTTAAGAGGGGAAATCCTAACATGATATCCTCCTTGGTTAAGACTTCCTAAAAACACAAACTCACAGTATCAATGAATCCTCTGTGAAAATTAATAAAAGGAAATCTCATTTAGAATGGAGCTGGGAGGTCAGCAGGGGTAGCTATCAGGCCCTACCAATCCTCTTCAATTGCAAATCCAGTAGGAAGAGACCAGACTTTGCAGGGACACTACTTTACTATTCCAGCAGGAGGAAGGCTTCTTCCTTCCCTGGCAACAGCCGAGCCAATGAGAGACATTGACAACCCAGCCAATGAGAAGCCACGATACCTGGAACGCCAATTTACTGCAATGAGCTTCTTGTTTATAACAGCCCTCCCAACTTCCCCTGTCCTCTGTAAAAGAACATCTCTCTCCTTTGTTCTCCAGACTTGCCAATGATTTTGCCATAGCTTGTACCTCCCAGATTGCAATTCTCTGCTATTACCGAATAAACCCATTTTTGCCGGTAAAATAAGAGGTGGTTTTATTTTTAAGGTTAACACCTTTAAAACAAAAGGTTAAGTATCATGATCCAATTTACAGATGAGACTTCTGGCTCAGAGAGAAAAGAAACATATCCAAAGGTGTAATTCAGCCAAGTGGCAGTGTCAAGACTTGAATACAGATCTGCCCCCAAATTCAATGTGTTTTCCCCCCAATCTGACAACACAGCACAATCTTTGGAAGAATCAAAGGCAAGTAAGAAACAACATTGGAGTCCCAATCAATCTAAACATCTGTAAAACATAAAATGCTCAAACTTATACAGCTGTGAGGACTAGATGGATTATAAGCATTATGTCTATTGCCTTGAACATAATCACAGACATCATCTATAATCTGTACTTACTATTAAATGTCTAGACAGGATCATCAACTATAGGGCACTGGAAGGTGGCTGGTCTACCAGCACTGAAGCAAAGCTTTTGGCAATACAACTCCACTTAGGCAAAAAAATCTGTGGAGAATGGATGACAGAAAGATTCACAAGCAGATGCAGCAGGGCAAGTGAAACTGGGACAACCAATGGTCAGATAGAATCAAAGAATCACATTAGTTACGCATCAAAGTAACGCATCTATAGATGTAACATTTATGGACCTCTTGGAAACAAGAGCAGAGCCAGTCCAGTGACAGTAATCCCTAAACTTGCCTTTAAAGCAAGTTTATCATTTTAGAAACTAGAGGTAAAGACCAAAAAAAAAAAAAAAAACAAACAAACAAACAAAACAAACAAACAAAAAAAAAACACCAAAAAACCAAAAAAACAAACCAAACCAAAAAAAGCCGCTTCACTCTGTCTTATAAGGTGGCAATATGTTCATGTGGTATCATATGAATTCCAGAAGTAAAGAGGACCTGCAGTAAGAACCTAGGAATGATTAGAATGGCCACTATTAAAAAGGAAGGAAAGAAGGAAGGAAGGAAGGAAGGAAGGAAGGAAGGAAGGAAGGAAGGAAGGAAGGAAGGAAGGGAAGGAAAGGATGGAAGGAAGGGAAGGACGGGAAGGAAGGAAGGAGAACGTAAAAGAAAAGAAAAAACAAAAAATACAAAAACAGAAAATAACAAGTGTTGGCTAGGATATGGAGAAACTGAAATGCTTGTGCACTGTTTGTAGGAATGTAAAATAGTGGAGACATTATGAAAAACAGTATGGAGTTTCCTCAAAAAATTAAAAACAGAATATATACGATCAAGCAATCCACTTCTGGATATAGATCCAAGAAAGTTGAAAACAGGATCTCAAAGAGATACTTGCACCCCCGTGTTCATTGCAGCATTATTCACAATAGCCAAAAAGTGGGAGCCACATAAATGCCCACTGATGGATGAATGGATAAGGAAAATGTGGTCTACAAATACACCGAAACATTATCCAGTCTTAAAAAAGAAAGAAGTCCTGCCAAATGCTACAACATAGATAAACCCTGAAGACATTATGCTAACTGAAACAAGAGAGTCACAAACAATAACAACAACAACAAATACTGTATAATTCCACTTATATGTCTCAAGTTGTCAAACTCAAAGAAACCAAGTAGAATAGTGGTATCAGAGGCTGAGGGGAGGAGAGAAAGGGAGTTATTTTTCAGTGGGTAGAGAGTTTCAGTTTTACAAGATGAAAAATTCTAGAGGTCAGTTGTACAACAATTGGCATATAGTTAACACTACTGAAATGCACACATAAAAACAGTTAATATGACTTTTTTAAAAACTAGGAATAAAAATGTCTCGAAAAAGGTACTAGAAAAAAAGTATTAGAAACATTCAAGATAACTTGCTTAAGAAAACAAGAGTCTCACGAGAGTAGATTCCGTTTTAATCATTGTAATCTCTTAACACTAATTTCTGCAAGATTCTAGGAATTTATGACTTAAATGTGTTATTTGTAATGGAAAGGAGGTATACCATATTGGAATTACTTGGAGGTCTTTAAAAGTATTACTTATTCTCACCCAGAGAGATGTTCCCAGTTGAGTGAGCCATCATTACAGAGCCAACTGGGCTATATTCTTCAACTGTGCTGGGACTGAAAACAGATTGAGAATTTCATTTTTAAATGATTGTTTAAATCAGCAGTAAGAAGTAAGAAAATTCAATTCCATCACTTTTCCTATAATAAGGAAATTACATGTATTGTTTGATATAATTAAACTGTCTTCATACCATAAAGCTAAACATTGGTTCTATTTTCTGAAGGCATATGTAATATATGATAATTGTGGCAGCTCTACATTGCAATGAACACTTCTTGTGATGAGATCGGATCTGCATGGAGCTGGACACCCATGGAGAACAGCATTGACAATACACAGAAAATGGAAATAGAAATACCTCTCAAGGCTTCTGAAATATTCTGCCCAGAACATTTCTCCATTCAACAGCGCCTTCCTATGTGCATTTATCTCCAAATGCATTTTTCCCAGCATCTACTCTGCTCTCCAGAGCCTTTGGCTCATCTTTTCTTTTCCACATTCAGAGGAAGGAAAAGGACTCAATCTTCCATATCCAAGCTTTCAGTAACAAAATAAAGGGTATCTTTCATTTCCATACACTGCTGTCTCATATCCAGGGAAACAAAGCTACAATTTCAGAACCAAGGGTTAATGGAATCACTTCACACTGACTTCACTTTGGTGCATTTTCCTTATACCATATTTTTAAAATCTACTGATAAGCATCTGGTGGTATCACAAAATCAAGCCCCATAAAAGGATTCATGAACCAGTAAGCTCCGTTGGTAACACTTCCTTAAAGATTACTTGAATACATTATTTAACATGGAAGCTACATTATAACCTCTACTCTATAAGGGTATATTGAAGCTCAGTAAATCTATCCCTCAATTCCTGCCTTCTTTGGTGCTAAATATTTTCTAGTGTGCTTTCTGCATTCCCTTGTTCTTTCTTTCACTATCCTTTCTGAGTTATTTTCTTAGTGGTTGCCCTGGAAAATACAAGGATCACTTTAACTTAAAACATTCTAATCTGAATTAACACTAACTTCATTATCAATAAGAATTAAAAACTTTCCTCTGATATCCTTCATTTTCTTCCCTTCCTTTTTACTATTATTGCCAAGCAAACTACCTCTTTATACATTATAAGCCCATCAATACATTTTTATTATTATTGCAGTATGTAGTTGTCTTTTAAAACAGGAGAAAAAACTATGAAGACAAATGCATTTATGTGTATTTTCCTATGTATGAGTTTCATAGTAACTATGTAGTTACCTTTATCAATGCTCTTTACTTCTTCATGTGGATTACAGTTTACTGTCTAGTCGTTTCTAGCTTACTGTCTGTTCTTTCATTTCAACCTGAAGGGGAATTCCCCTTAGTATTTCTTGTAGGGCAGGTCTGCCAGCACAACAAATCCTCTGGGTTTTTGTTTGATTTGGCTTGTTGTTTCTGGTGGTGGTGGTGGTGGTTGGTTTGGTTTAATGTCTTCATTTCTGCTGCCATCTTTGAAGGAGACTTTAGCTAGATACAGAATTCCTAATTGAGTCTTCGTCTTTTCAACACTTCGAAAATGTCTTCTAGCCTCCATGGTTTCTAATAAGAAGTCAGCTACTCATCTTATTGAGGACCCCTTTTATGACAAGTTACTTTTCTCTTGGTGCTTTCAAGATCTCTCTTTCGCTTTTGTAAATGCGACTACAATGTGTCTAAGTGTGGATCACTCTGGGTTTGGAGGACATGGAATTTCTTTAATGTGCAGATTAATATTTTTCTGCAAGTTTGGAAAGTTTTCTGCCATTATGTCTTTATATATTCTTTCTGCCTCTTTCTTTTGTTCTTCTCCTTCTGGGCCTCTCATTATGCATATGCTGGTATCCTTGATGGTGACCCACTGGTCTCCTGAAGCTCTGTTCATTTTTATTGTAACTCTGCTCCTTACACTGGATCATCTCTATTGAGCTACCGTTAAGGTGCCTAATTCTTCTGCCAACTCATATCTGCTCTTGTGCGCCTCTAATGAATTTGTTATTTCAGTTATCATACTTTTAAACTCCATATGGTTCTTCTTAAGTAATTTCTAGGTTTACTGACTGTCTCTTTGGTAAGATACCATTTCCATACGTTCCTCTAATTCTTCAGACATTGTTTCATTTAGTTCTTTCAACACATTTATAATAGTTGAAAGTATATGTCTATGAAGTCCATATCTGGGCTCCCTGGGGACATTTTTCTAATGGCTGGTTTTTGCTTTTTTTTTTCCCCGTGTATACAGCACACTTCCCATTTCTTACGTGTCTCATAATTTTGTATTAAAAACTGGACATTTTAGATATTTTAACAACTCTGGTACCAGAATCCTCCACACTGCCTTGCCAAGACTTTTTTTTTAAAGATTTTATTTTTTTATTTGACAAAAAGAGAGAGAAAGAGAGCACAAGCAGGGGGGAGGGGCAGAGGGAGAAGCATCGAGCCTGATGTGGGACTCAATCCCAGGACCAGGATTATGACCTGAACCAAAGGCAGACACTTAACCGACTGAGCCACCCAGGTATCCCCTGCCAAGATTTTTTTTATCACTGGTTTTGTTGTTCTTTTTTGGGGCACTCCTTGTTTAGTGCTTTAACGAACTAAGTCTGCAGATTCTATATTCCCTAAAGCGTGTGGCCACAGAGTTTTCTGCTAGATATTTTTTTTAAATGCTTGTTTTTATTTTTTAAGCCTGTCTTCCTAGGAGTCACACCTATATCTATATAATTTAATGGTCAGCCACTGGTTAGTCCAAAGATTTCCTTAAATGCCTGCCTGAATGTCTTCCACCCTTTGCCAACGGCATCCTTGTGAGAAATCACACCTTCAGGCTACAGGCAGCAGGTAGGACAGCCCTGGCTTCCGCTTCCTGCTTCCACAGAGCCTCAAGATCAGAGGGGACCCTCCGCTGTCCCAGGTCCTTCCTAGAAATGTGCAGAGCCTTGCACATAGTGCGGCCTTTTAGAGATCCAGGAATGTGAAGAGGTTTTCAGAGTTCCCTATGGTTGGCTAATTCTCCAGGATTTCCTTTTGAATTCCTGGCCAGGCTCTGGTTTGCCTCAACTGAAATAAAAGCATCAAGCAGTGGAGAGGCTGCCAACCTTCGCTGTGGTTCAGCAAAGCCCTGGGGGCTTTCCCTTCCCCCAGCTGAGCAGAGCTCTGAGTCAAATCAAATAGCCAACGACTCTCCGAGAATAGAGTTTTCCCAGAGAGCCACAAGTTTGGGGAAAATATTAACTGTGCTCCGGGGATGGTGCTTTTAATGGGTCTCCAGAAGTGGTCGGATCTCTGTCCGTGGTAGGCAACACTGCCAGCTTTTGCTTTACTGCCAAGCTGGGGAAGGAGGAAAGACGGAAGCAACCACGAGCTAATGCGTCACAGACCCCACTCACTGTCTTCCAAGTTTCCGTATTTTTTTTCTCTCGGACAGACGATTTCCAGTTCATTTGCTGGCTTTAGTTAATTGGCAGAATTCTGAAATAGTTGATTTTAGGTGTTTCGCCCATGTTTTTGCTACTGCAGGGGGAGAGCAAGTACTAGGAAGCCCTTCCTCCACCAATGCAGAAGCCAATCAAGTTCTGCATTATTTTAAACCTATTTTCATGTAAGACAAAAAAGCATTTTAACCAAAAAAAAAAAAGTTTTTAAAAATGATACAGTTTTAGATCACTGATTCTTGCATCTAGTTGATTTTAGGTGTTTCGCCCATGTTTTTGCTACTGCAGGGGGAGAGCAAGTACTAGGAAGCCCTTCCTCCACCAATGCAGAAGCCAATCAAGTTCTGCATTATTTTAAACCTATTTTCATGTAAGACAAAAAAGCATTTTAACCAAAAAAAAAAAAGTTTTCAAAAAATGATACAGTTTTAGATCACTGATTCTTGCATCTAGTGGAAACTTATGGGGGTATACTGCAATAAATAGAAGAGAAACTGCCGTGTGAGAGGGAAACAAACTGCATGAGCAGGGCCTCACTGTAGGATCTCTCCGGTTAAGTAGCATAGGCAGGATCAAAAATAAAGGTGGCTACTGGTCGTAGCCCCTCTCAGCCCCAAAAGGCCTCCTGAGTCTTTTTTGGAGAACTGGAACAAGTTCAAGGGAGGAAGAAAGGCTATTCCATCTTGTCTTGCTGGGGTGACCTAGGCCAAATCCAATTCAGTTCCAACAAGGATCAAAAGCGCCACAGAGAGTGGGAGTCGGACACGCAACAGCAAAGAGGACTCAGAGGACTGAGACCTGAACACAGGAAGCGACCTTATCTCCGGAGATTTCTCTGGAGGAACTCAGCACACAGAAATCAGGTTCATCTGAGAATCACCACGTATCAACCAGACCCTCGTCATTAAGATCGAGTAAGATCTTGGAGCTTCTTGAAAGGAAGTTATTCATCACTAGTATCTCTAACACTGCCTGCTACCGGCAAGCCAGGGAAAGTCCAAAACCGTCACAATCGGTCAAAAAAAGTAAACAACCTTTAGCAAAAACTTTTATTTTCAAGAACATTCTTATATTTCTTTTGCTTTCCTTTCAGATTTTATGTTTAAGTAATCTCTGCACCCGATGTGGGGCTCAAACGTGCAACGCCAAGGCCAAGAGTCGTCCGCCCTATTGACCGAGCCAGCTGTTTAACCTCCCCAAACCCTACTGTTCAAAAACACAGCCACTTTATTTGCTCGTAATTCTGCAGTTTGGGTTGGGCTCGGTGAGGCAGTTCTTCTGCTCATCTTGCTGGTGATCATAGGACCACTTCCAGCTGGCAGGTGGGAACGGGGCTCAGCTGGAATGCTGGCAGGACTGGGCCTCTCTCTCTCCACATGGCCTCTTTTCCACAGTCTGTCTAAGATAGTAACCAGATATTTCACACGATGGGTCAGGTGTCCCAACAACCCAAATGCAAAAGCTCCAAGGCCTTCTTAAGGCTTGTGTCCAGACCTGAAAAGCTTTAGTTCTGTCACATTCGATTGGTTAAAGTAAGCTACAGGTTCAGTCCAGACTGAAAGGAAGGGACTTTGCAAGCGTGTGAATGCCCAGAGGCGTGGTTCACGGTAAATGTCATCGATGCAACAGACACCTAAAACATTAAGGCCAATGTCCAGATGACTGGAATAGAAGCAACCACGAGAAACTATAAAATGGCTAAGCTAAAGGAAAACAGGGCAGTTACAGTTAGATTCCATTCTCTGTTCCTTCCCACACTGAGGGTCAATCTGGGTTCACTGAGAATCTTAATTATGGGTAGAAGGAAAATATAAACCTAATTAATCATTTAAAAGCCACATGATCTAGGACAACTCAATCATTCTCTCAAAGCCTCAGCTCCTCAATTATAAAATGAAAAATTATATGGGCCCTGCCTATCCTGTAGTAACACTGTACAGGACAAATAAGACAAGAAATGAAAAGGAACTGTGAAAACTAAAATGCTGTATCTTATTTATCTGACAGCATCCTAAGTATAGTCAACCTAGCAGGCTCCAGTCTCTCTATTAATAAAATTATAATAATCATAGTTAATTATCCCAATGCTAAATTACTACCACAGCAATGATAGTATACATCATAATGGGCCGATATTACATTATATTGTTTTACTATGAAAAATAACGACACGAACACTACCTATGGCTTATTGTTGCCAAATTATATGTCAGGTGTTGCTAGGTAAACCATAACCAAACCTTATAATTTATAACTCAACAAGGTAGGTATCATCCCTCTTTTACAAATAAATAAAATGAGTCAAGAAGTTCAATACTTAACTTACCCACGGTCACACAAGTAGTAAGCGGGAAATCTATTATGAATGTTTGAAGTACAGTAGGCACATGATAAATACCTGTTGTCTAAATTAAAAACAAAGCCAGGGCTTTCTGGCTCTAAAGTGAGGCTTTCAACTACATCAAAGTATCTCCCTCGCACGATCTCTATTTTTATATACAGCTACTGAAACTGTAATCACAGCAAATATATCTAATTAACATGAGCAATCCATCACATTCCTCATCTGCAAAATGGTTTCCCATCTGAAAAGTACCTTCCTTTGTTTAAACATCTAATCTTTAATTCATCTACTGAGACGTTAGGGGTTATAATGGTCATATTATAATGTGGGAGCACCAAATGTAAAAAAAAAAAAAAAAAAAAAAGCGACACGTTCACAAGCCAAAACGTCCCTAAAACAAACCCCCCAAAATAGCAAGTTTTTAAATGGCACAATATGGACAGTATGAATGACAAATAAAAACCCATATTCTTATACTACGAAGAGATCTTGAAACTTAAAAAAAGGAAAAAAAGACAATGACCAACAGGAAAATGGGTTAACAATACAGACAATGAACAGAAAAAATGCAAATGACTAATAAATATACATTTTAAAAAAAATTTTGTCAATAATCAAAGGAACACAAATCCAAGTAAGACTTTTTTTTAAACTATAGGACTGGCGAAAATACAAAAAAATTACAAAGATTAATCATACCTAGTGTTAGAGAGCATGCAAAGAAACAAAACATTAAAACACTATTCTTGGGGCACCTGGGTGGCTCAGTCCACTAAGCATCTCACTCTTGATGTCGGCTCTGGTCACTATCACAGAGTTGTGAGATCAAGCCCCTACCCCTGGTCAGGCTCCATGCTCAGGGTGGAGTCTGCTTAGGATTCTCTTCCTGCCTCTCCTTCTGCCCCTCCCTTCCCTGTTCTTGCCTCACACTCACACGCATGCACGCTCTCTCTCCCAAATAAATAAATCCCTATTCTTTAAAAAAACAAAAAAACAAAACAAAATGACCATTCTTAAGAGTATAAAATGGCATGAGCTTTCTAGAGAGCAATCTGGTAGTTAAAAAAAACATGTAAGATATACCCAGCTTTCTACCCACTAATTCCATTCCTAATAACTCCTATATAAAGGAAATTGAACGTTGCACAAAGAAGTATACACAATAATTAATTGTAACACCAACTCCAGGATACCACCTAAATGCCAGCTAGAGAATTGTTTAAATAAATACATCCATACAATGGCACTAAAACGTTATTTACCATGGAAAACATGTCAATGAGTGTCAAAGTTACAAAAACAAATTGTATAACCCAATTTGTAAGAGGAAGCACACATATTTTTGTGTTTGAAGGGAGAGAGGGCGTGCACATGTGTGAGCAGAAGTACACCCAAGGATACCAGAGTGAGAACCAATGCACTAGGAGACAAATCCTGAGAAGACAGGACAGTGATCTTGGCGAGCAGATGTGACGTCATCTTGGAACAGAATGGTGTTTGTTTTGTTTTTTTACTTTCCTCTCTGTACCTTTCTGTGTTTTCTGAATGTTTACATTAAGCATGTATAATTTTTGTAATCATAACACAATAATTTTCATTTAAAATAATCTCAACTATCATAAGTGTGAGGTTCTGTTGACTTTCAAACATTATTACTTTTACTATAAAATAGTGATTAAAAAGCAGCTGATATGGATACTGAATGAAAATGTACATTTATTCCTCTTTCAAGTGACAAATTAAAAATCATACCTTCATAGGATTGTCTCCACTCACAAATTATTATTGTAATTTCTTTTAAAATGTCACTTAAAAAATAAAGTGAAGCAGTTTAAGCACTACAGAACACACCTGACAAAGTGTGCTATATTATACGTCTGAGAAATAACTTGCATAAGTAAAGTCCTGGCTTGATGTGATTCTACAGTTCAAAAAATCCAGCATCACGTGGTATGTTAACTTGGTTGCTTATTAACTTACCCTCATTATTTACACAGTATAACGAGAATTCTCAATTAGCCATGGGTAAGATTATCCACGACTAATCTTGCTTTCCAGTTTGGCCATTGTGTCAAAGTGTAAGCAGTTTAGTGATGTGCTCTGTAGATCTCTCAGTTCTGTTTACTTTGCATGAAGCCAGGATTCTAGAAAGAGCAAATGCTTAAAATCAATTATTCAACTTGGATAGTAGATGGGTAAGTGGGCAGCTGTTATCCTCAGGGCTGAGAGTCTGAATGTCATCCAGTTACACCACTACCCTGTCCTCCACCTGTGAACTTTGGAAACCTTTGGGGCCATTTTGGTCGTCACAATGATTGGGGAGGGGGAAGGTTATAATGTCATTTGGACCCACAGACGCTAACGCGTGCTATAACAGGAAACTCCACCAAGAACTACCACATCTACACAGACAATAGTGTCCCTGGCGAGAGACCACAATTTTCTTGTTCAATATTATATTTCTAGCCTACCATACAGCAGGCATTAAATAATTATGTGTTGAGTGCAGTCAAAACAAGCAATTTCCAACACTGAGTGAGATACGAATAATATAAAATAATGAGGAGTGACAAGGGAGGAACCAGACAGTTTTCTACCTTGACCTGAGAGAGACCTTTGTGGCTGGGCTCCATTATACTCAGGGAAATTCTATGATGAGACACATCTATACCCAAAATATGTAGAAAAGCATAGTAGTCCACACCCAAATACAAATTACAAGAGGATTATCTTCCATCACAGATATGCAGGTATAGGTCTTCCTCTGTTAGCAAAGACAGGCAATTGTGTCAACTCCAGACTAGGGCCAACTAAGCTCAATCTTGCCTTGGCCAGTGAGCTGCAGAACAGCATGTGGTGTAAGAGTAAGACTGCTGCGTTTAAATTTGGCTGTACCATGCATTACCTGAGTAATTTACTTAGCATCATAACGTATCAAACCTTGGCAATTTACTTATTAATACCTTCTCAATTCTCCTCTACAAAATGGCATAACGAAACAGGTTCACGACCCCCTATTCTAAGCCCCTGGCCCAGATATATCACATGTCTCAGAATTTTTTCTTAATTTTGGAAAGTAATACCATATATATGTAACACCCCAGGTGTTCCTAGGGCAGCAATGCATAATCATACGATCGTACACACTGACATTTCTACAGCTAAATGGATGAATGTTCAATTTGTGGGATAAATAAAGACGCTTAAGTAACCTTATCTCATCCGGTTCAGGCCCTGCCTGACATTAGCTTCGCCCCAAACTTCAGTAAACTGGTGATTTTCAGAGCCTTTTGAAATTCATATGTAAGAGATCAGGGATCTGTAGTACCTACTTCCCTTGGGGAGACAGTGTGACAATGAAGTTCTTATACATAGAAGGCACTTACCCCAGTGCCTGACACAGAGGTAGCACTTAATATTGGTCATTGTTCCAAAATGTTAACTGGTTACTCAATGAGATACAAGATCCTGCAAGCTAGCTAGGGGATTTAGCTGACTTGTGTTAGCTGGGGGTAGGGAGGAGGTGGGATGGGGGTAACCACAGGTCAGAAGGGAACCTAAGACAATTACGCTAATTAAAGTAAAACAAAATGACAGTTTACTGCCCATAAATTACAAGACAATAATGCATGTGTCACACTGCACCCTTAAGTAAACATTTACTTCCTTTCAATAGCAGGGAGTTTCTCCAGGAGTTAAGATCTGCGGATACTTAATAACTTCTGCTTCACATGTGGCTTCCTACTTTTAACTCTGAACAGTTTTCTTCCTAAAAGTGGGTCTGATACTGAAGATTTTGCTCCAGGTAGGGCCTAAACTAGTTTCTCCTTAATGTATAAAAAAAAAAAAAAAAAAGGCAGTGATGTTCTTGTTGAGCACGGCAAGATTACAGCAAAATTTGAGAAAAATAGTAAACGGAAAAAAGTATGTTGAATGAAGCCTATCCCCCAAATGACCGAAGTGCAGTTTGCCCCTTCATCCTCCCCCTGTTGTATTGGTTTTCCTGACCCAAACTCCTAGAGAACCCGTAAGGCTGAACAGGGAGAATGAAGACAACTATCACGTGCTAGGCACTACTTGGTGCCAAGTACTGGGTGTATACTTCCATGCAACCCTAATTTATTTTCACAATCTACAAGGCAACAGTTATTCTCCTTATATTAATAAGAATATTGAATTGCTAAGTGGGTGAACCATAATTCAAACTCAGGTTTGACTAACTCAAAAACCCACGAGCTATATGCACTAGACCACCTCGCCAGAGGATACGGTGTTTTTCTCACATTCTTGACTGTTGTCTTCCTTTGTATTTTTTATCATATATTTTTTAAGTGCACATAATAATATGGGATTTATATTCTCTCTCAGAGTAAGGGCATGTTAGTTGTTTCTATGATCCCAAACTGAAAATGTACTTGTAATTTTATCTTAATTCGTCTCTGAAAAAATAAGGGGATCCCCATAAGTTACATGCATCATCTTTAGCTTAACAGCATATTTACATACATACTGCATTGTGTTTCCAATAAGCAGCACAATTATACTCAAAGAACCTTCAGAGATTTTAAGGCAAAAATATGTATTTAGTTGAATAACTAACCATTCTGGTTGTAAGGATTTTTACGGGGTGTGACCTCCCAAATGTCCCTCTATTGCCACTTCAGAGTTTAATGACCTTTTAGGGAGTGTCTTCTTTATGACAAATTAAAATCGACCCTTCCATAACTTAAGCTTATCCTACTTAGGTCTGACTTTCAAGGAGATAACTTAAGGCTCTCTCTAACATACCAGTCATTTTGCTGCTTTATTATTTTTAGCTGCAAGTTTGTAGCAAAAAAAAAAAAAAAAAAAGACAGTACAAATAAATTTGAAAATAGATTTCAAGGTCTTTCTCCCCCTTCTTTCCCTAAACTACACACATAACTTCCATGACTTGAATCATTCCTAACTCGTCAATGCCCATTTTGCTGCCCTTTCCAGTGCCTCTCCAATTGTTCTGTGTCCATAATGAGCTATGGAGAAAATATTGAACATTATTAGTTTAAAGTGTTCAGTTTAGCACTCTAAACTAAGAGCTCAATAACCTAACTTTAAGAAAAAGAATACTCCAGAGTCACGCTCATTTTTGAAAGTACAAAACTGTTGACCCATATTCAATTTGTAGAATGCTATGATTTGAGTCCAGACAATTACTCTCATCTTGAATTTGTTGATTAACTTTTAACCATTATTAAATTTCATGACGTTTAGGCTGGACCATTGAGGGGATTTATCTTCAATCTGCAGATAAGTAATCTCATAGATTGTTACCATACAATAAAGCCTTAAATGCATACTTGAGTAAGGTGAAAACATACTTTGGAATCTATTATTATCATCGAAGACTCTAGAATTCTATATGATGAAGGAACCACGTTTTGACACTATTAACATTACTACCACTATAAATGCTACTCCACCCTAGAATTTTCAAGACTCTATACACACAAAGAGCTTACGAAATCACTTTTAAGAACAAATGTACTTAATTACCAGACTTGGGATCATGCAATACATTCAATATTTTAAATTGTATAAAAAATGATATTGCTTATTACTGTCACTTTTTGACCAAGATAGGACATATTTAATATGGACAGTTCATATTTTAGTTTTTATAAATTTTCGTATTTTTAAAACTATACTATTTTAAGACCGATCGTCATTGGCCCTTGTAAAAACTGAATCCTGAATACTGTTAATTCAGTAAATATTGGTGGAAAAACAACAGAAGTCAAGGAAAATGCCAAGAGTCTAGTTCGTGTTTCTACACTCACAACGCCAGCAGGAAAAGGTATACAACCTTGATCACAGCTTCCAGCAGAACGTAAGAACAAGACGCAGAGTTTGCTAGTCTAATACAGTCCATGCATAAAGGGAAGCAGGACAGACCAGTGGCTCTGAGGCCCTATATTCAAATGAACCTGCTCTTCAGGCCACCAACATCCCCAAGGGTGGCTCCTGAAAAACTTTTCTGATTGGAAAATATAATTTGAAAACTACCAGTACAGTGGATAAGAATCCTAGAGGAAGAGTCACAAGACCTGGGTCCACACGCTAGATCGTCCATCTACTAGCTCCGAGCTTCAAAGGGGTTTCTTAATCTCTCTCAGTCCTAGTTTCCCTACCCATAACGTGGAGACAACCCCTACGCCATATGACTGACCAGCTGAGAAAAGCTAAATAAGATGCAAAACACACAAAACAAGCTTGTCAGGTGTGATCTACACTGTAAATGTGAAGTATATTATAATCACTGTTTTATATGCTGTGTTCTATGTAAAAACAAACATTTTTCCTTCCCTACCACACCCCCTTCCCAAGGCAACTTCCTTATTTCACATACAACAAAGACATCCAGTGCTACCAAAGTGAAAGAAGGTCCAGAAATTGGATTAAAAGGAAAAAAGTGGTAAGAACAGACACATACAGAATTGTTCTCCACTGCTTCTCAGGATAACTCAAGGTAAGTTCATCTCCCACTACTTTCAAGGGAAGGACTCCACCAATACATGTATTGGTTATTTTAAATGTCCTATGGGCTATTTTAAATAAACCTTATTTGTAAGCACTTTTAGTAGAAGTATACAAAAAACTATTTTCTCCAGGCCCATACTAGCTCTCACAATTATTAGGTATGATATCAATGTCCATATCAGATGTCCTCAATCATGAAAATTGAGTAATAAGGAAAAAGAATATCATTCACTTGTTTAATACAGACGACTCAAACAGCTTGAGATTTATGACAGAGTTGTAAGACTTCCCTAGAGATACTATTTGAGAAAGTAGGTATTCTCTTTAAAACACCGTGGTAAAGCTTATAATAGCTCTTCAATTATACCTCCTGTATATAAATGCACAATTTTTTGTTATAAATCATGTTACGAAGGCCTTCAGACACAAAATTATTCAATGTATCTTTCTTGCAAACTTATATCCATAACAAAATATTGGAAAATGCATAGGAGAATTTCTGGTGCAGCCTGTGGAAAACTTTTGTCAAACCATAGGACTAAGAGGAAGGATAGAGCTCCAGCTTATTTCTCTTAAATCTTGCTTAAGTCTCTTACCCAGGAGATTGTGTGATTATCTTCCCACAGAAGCCGAAGATTGAAGAAATATTAAAATAGCAATGTTTTATCATCTTGAATGGGCTGGCAATCGCATTTTGACTATGTGGAAATCTAAGGAAGTAATGTAGGTGCAAATATAATCTCAAAGACCAACGATGACGAAAAGCTCACACGTACTCAGACTCTATGCTAGCCCTCTGATGCCCGCCCCTACCACTCACCTGACCCCAACCCTGCTCTTTTCACCTTTCTGAACGCCAATGGAAGGCCTCTCTTTAAAGTACTGTTGTAGCAGAAGCAGGAGTTCACACACCAAACTGCTGTGCCTTCCTACAAAACCCACCCATTATTGAGTAGGAGAATTATGACATCAGCAGCATGTTAGCCCACATCCCCTGATCCACACACTACCATGTCATGGGCTGGATTGCATAAGAATAGCTGCTATATTTTACTACCTCTAATTTGAGTTTACTCTGATACAGGTTTGATGTTTGGGAATCTGTGGAACAACCATGGAAATGCACATGGCATTTAGTTGCACTGCAGATGACGGTCATGTTCGAAAGCCAAACCCAGACAGCATGCAGGGTGCCGCGTGAGTAACAAAGGGGTGGGAAAAGACTAACTTAACAGTCTCATATTTGTGCTCTCAGAAAACCACCCCGAGCAGCACTAGAATTTCACATGGCCGGAGCTTCGATGTTCTGTCTTACTATTTCCCTATAAACTCTGTGTGTTACTGCACCATTTTCAACGCAGCGTGCCTTTAATTCTACTCGGGGCAGGCCGGGGAGGCAGGCACCTGGAGGGGTTCTGTTGCGGGGTTTCCATAGCCCCAAAGAAAGCTACGCTATCCGAAGCATTTAAAAATACCTGTAACCAAGGGCACCCGGCTGACCCAGTTGGTAGAGCGTGCTACTCTTGATCTCGGGGTTGTGAGTTCAAGCCCCACGTTGGGCATAGAGCTCACTAAAAAAATAAATACATAAAATAAAACAAATGTGAAGAACAGTTTAATAGTGTTTTGTCTTAAGCATATACAAGCAGGGAAGGAAAATAAAGTTCCTCACCATATGAACCATTGCCAACCACCAAGAGATGAAAAACCGATCCCAAGATCTTATATATAAAAACCACTCTTAAGAAGATTTGGACATGAGACCCCATATTAGACACATTAAAATATTCTGCTTTGTGTACCTGTAGTTCATCATTTATAGAGAACATGTGATCAATTACCTCATATTCTTTCCATGAGCCAAACTCAATGTATTCTCTACCATAAAATGCCAGAATGACCAAGTGGCCTAAAATATTAAAAGCAAAGAGAATTAGGTTACCATTAAAAATAAATTATTTGCTATCTACAAGTTATGTAATTACTTCAAATTATTGAACTTGTGGATAAATATTAACTGCCATATAACAGATTATTTTTTAAATATTTCTTTGCATGACTGTTAATTTATATTTTTAAGTTTCCTACTGAGCCAAAAAAAAAAGAAATTGTTTTGACTAGACAGGGAAGGAGAGAGAATTTTTATTTTATAAAGAATAAACACATTACTCTAATAATCAGGAAAAATGTAAGTGAGGGGAAATAATGGAGAGAAGGATTCTTGGAAAGAATCTGTACTTCTAAATTGTGAAGACAAGAGACCAAACAGTTTGAGAACCAGCTTGCTAACTTATTGTACGGAGTGAAGCAAAAGCAAGAATGGATTAGCAGCTGACATACCTCTGCTCGTTCCTTAAAAATAATTAAGATTTGTGTCTTTTAAAAAAAAACAAGCAAAAACAATGCATAAACAGGTCCCAAAGCAGAAGAAATTAATAAGAATACATGATTATTCAGTTTTATGAAAATTTTAAAAAGAAATCTTTGGCTCAGGGGAGAACAGGCCAGATTACTTTTAAACCAATGATTTTTATTTGCTAATAAAGTAACTTTAGGGTAACACTGAAATACAAACATGTACTTAAGTGTGTTTGCTTATTATCTATGTTCATACCTTTTTTGCCCTAAATCTGACCCATGGTATCTGAGATCAATTTAGTAAAGAGTATATCTGATCACTTAGTCAACCATAAACAGCATCATAGCTGCCTGGCATGATGTAGTTTTGTTTGTTTTCTTTTTTTTCGTTAAGGGTAAAGATGACATTAAGTGACAGTCGCCATAAATTTTTATGTTGGTCCATTAAACTTAGAAAAATAACACAGAAAACAGGCACAGCTGAGTATATATGAATAGGCAACAGTCTAAATACACATATTTGGGGTTACTTGAACAAGACAAGGATCACGAAAATAATCACAGGTGTTTGCTGTGTATTTAGTCGATTACGAGTCAGATACAGCAAAAGTGCAATAATCCGCACTAATTAACACACCAGAGTTCTCAAAAAGAACTTGGCAATTTTAACCCTATTATCAGATTTTCCTGTTACTTTATTGTCATTATGAAACACAGGATATTTTCTGACATGATGTATTATACACAGTTATTATAAACTAAGTGACTAAACAGAACACAAGGACTGAGTTTTATGTATCTACAATCAGATGTTTCTAAGTAAGATAACTCTACTGGGTCCTATAATTTTTTTTTTCCTCCAAAGACCCTCCCTGACACATAACTTGTTAAGTGAATACCAAGTTAGAAAATTCAAGCTCATCTACGCCATCTGTGTCCTCTACTCCTCTCCAAACAGGTGAGAAGCAGAATGTCCTCTTTGAACACCTTTCACCCCCTCATCTGATAGGGACATAAGCGATCAGAATCTCCTTTCTTGAATGATCACAACTTCCTCAGACACTGTCACAGTTCACTGATGATGCAAATTTGTGTTTGCCACTGGTCATTTTATTATTTTTTTCAGATTTTATTTATTTATTTGAGAGAGATCATGAGCAGGGGCAGGAGCAGAGAGAGAGGGAGAAGCAGACTCCCCACTGAGCAGGGAGCCTGATGCAGGGCTTGATCCCAGGACCCCAAGATCGTGATCTGAGCCGAAGGCAGACACTTTACCCACTGAGCCACCCAGATGCCCTCCACTGATCATTTTAAACTTAAAATCCAATTCATTTCTTAAAGCCTGTTCTCATATATTATTATTCAATTATTCATTTAAGAAAGAACTGCAACTATTCTAGTTCCCAGCCATACAAATATTAAATGCACATAATCCCAACACACTACCATGCCAATCACAGCAAGATGCTTCCTCCCTCGAAGCTCTAACACTGGCCCCATAAGAACTTATTTTCCTTATTTCTTTTACATTCTGTAACATCTTTCTCCTCACATCTCTGGCACAGCTATTCAAGTGTCTTCATCTTGACCTTCAACATTTACTGAGTCGCTACCATGTGCTTGGTGACAAGCGAGAGGCTGATTACGTGCTGCCGGAAACGACGGTGAGCTAGTTACTCTGCACTCAGGCCCCATCTCACCTGCTCCCACAGACCCTCCGAACTTTCTCAGTGCCTTTACACCTCTCCTGCAACCCAGCGATCTTATACCTTTCTCACTCTCCTTTCCTCATACCCCACAACTAAAGTAAACACGTCCTGCTCATCTGTTATTCACATCAGGGAATCCAGCCCAGCACTACCCTGAGACCCAGGCAGAAGGGGCCAGTGCCCCGGGCCTTGCACTTTTACCTCTGGCCAGATCATTCCCCATAAAATGAGAAATCTGCTCAGCCCAGGGCCATGCTTTCTGACACCTCCGGGCTCTACCTCGGCAAGTTCCCAGGACTTGAATTCCCTTGCAGAGCCCTGGACGGTCATCCCCAGGGCAGATGGAGATGCAGGCATACCCACCTCCAGCCCAAGAAGTGGTCAAGAGAGAGCCTGCAAGGAGTAGGGCATGAGGACATGAGAACAAAGAGCCTGGGATATGGGGGGAAAGAGGCAGACTGCGGGACAGGGGCAAGGTGACAAAAGGCCAGTTCTCTCCTTGCCACTATATTCTAGAACAGAACTCCTAAAAAATCTGAGTATTCAAAAAGGTCATCCATCTCCTTATAAAGTCATATTGGTCAAATTAGGAGGCGAGGGCATATTTTACCTAAAGGTTAGCTGAGCTGCAGCATTTAAGGATGTAGAAATACAATGAGTGAGCTTGCATCTGTATTCTTATACCCATAAGTGTTAGGAATGGGACAGGTTTCCACATCCTATTTCCACTGAAAGTTCCCCAGCTCCAATCTTCATTATAACCTATCAAATGATGATTATTATAACATAGTGCAGAAGGAGTAGTAGTAAAAGAAGCATTAATAACATCTCTCACTGAAGGTCCTAGCATTGCAGGGGCATCTAATCTATACCAAACTCTTGCATGACCTTTGTGTTACTTACAGTCCCACCTCCCACGCCACCCCCTACCCCCCCCACCCCCGCCCCGGCTAGTTACCTACATCTTATCCATGAATTTAAAGTAAAACGGTGATGGCGGAAGAATTCTAACCAAGGTCTTTCTGAATTAGAAGCCCAGGTTCTTCACCTTGAACCTCCTTTTAATGATTATGAGAAGTTTACCTAGCTTTTAGACCCACTCCCTGCTCATCTACACGGATCTGCCAGATTCATCTCACTAAAGCACCATTTTCACCTTCACATTGATCCACTTTAAAAATAAACACTGGTCGGTTATGATCTATCCAGTTAAGTTCCAAATTTTTAGCCTGATTTTCCTTTCCACTCCATCTGCTTCATTATTTCCCAAGAAACGCTTCACACCACAATCATACCTGCCTCCACCTGTAGCACACACTTAACTTCCAATACACCTGCAAGATCCACCTCATGTCTTCCCTCCTTCCTGAACATTCTCTAAAATTACTCTAGACCAGTTTCTGTGAATCCCCGCTTTGTGAACCCCCAAAGTACTGATGGTCTCCACCAATCAGCAAGTAACTAAACTGTGTGCTCAACATTGGGGGGGGGGGGGGACCGCAAAGGATGGGCTATAGAGTTTGACTTCAGATCTCTTCGTGGAGTTAATCTTGTTGGAAGGCAGCATAGGAGAGACTGGTCAAGTGCCTCAAGAGACAGAGCTCCTGGCTGAAAATCTGCTTTGATCATATATCAGCATGGGCTTTGGTGTTTAGTTTGCATCGTAAAGTAATTGGCAGCAGCTCTTTCATGATAAGCAGAATTTTTGGTCCTGGAATCCACTTAGATCTTAAATTTTTTGAGAACACCAAAGAACTTTGGTTTCTGTGTATCATGTCTAGTTGGGCACTGGTAAATGTTTGTCAGCTCTCCTTCCACCCCCTTAAAAAAGCTAGATTTGTAGTTTCCGCTCATTTCCATAGGTAAATACACCCAAGATGGCCAGTCTCAAGCTAGCAATGTGACATCTGAATGTGGTGTTAAGAGATGAGCAACACTGACTCTCTCGAGCTGGTACTAATCAGCTTCAGTCTGTCACTAGTTATGTCTTCCCAGTCATCGTATTAGAAAGCAAAATGGGGAAAGGTAATAACTGTTTATTAATTTTAAAACTACAATAAAACCATTACATCTTAACATAAACTTATTTTTATGAAGTATTATCTAAATTTTCCAAAAGAAAAAAAGATTTAATGAGAAGAGCGACATTGGTTTACATTTTTACAAACTTCTTTGAATGTCTTGCTTTCATAAAAGACAACTGGCTTCTCCCATCGATTTCCACACTCAATCTGCTGTTTTGGTTGAATATATTAAGAAAATGCAGTCTCACATAGACATTCAGTTTTTAAAGGAAGGACCTCCTGGGGCTGGTGACCCTAGGTATGCTCCATTCACACTCTGAGCAGCATTCATGTACAGCCACCAGTTTGCATAAAACACTTTAGTGTGAAAAGACCTTACTAATAGTGAGTTTATTTGGTTTTTCTCACCTAGCAATTACCTCAATATGAATAATTCTAACTTCAGACTGCACTGAAAAGCAAGTGTATACGATTTCATATGCATGTGTGTATGTATTTGCATACACACGTATATACATGTAAATATATATGTACAAGTACCACAGCTCCTCCATTCAACAACTCAAAGTGGTAAGAATATCAAGGAAGGAAAAGACAACATGAAAAAGACCAACTGAAAACTTCATTTGTAGGAGAAAAAATTCTATGCAGAGAGAATATTTATGAAGCTAATGCATGAATTTTCACTGAGCTGGACATAATATTCAATTAAACATAAAAGGTACAATTATGTTCTGCATCTTTACAAGTGGACAATTGTACCTTTTGCACAAGACAATAAGTCAGAGTTACACATTCACTGATGTCAAACAATGGCTTCTATCAGCACAGAATTCTACTTCGTTTGATTCTGAAATTTAAAACTTCCCAACTTAATGTTTTTGGCAATATTTAATTCTTCAAAACTGATATCATTAAACAGCTTAACAATGTAAGCACATAAATCATACTCGGGGGGGAAATTCATTGATTTAAAATTAGCGGAACTACTGGTACCAGCTAGCGGTTTTATCTGAAAGACCGTATCTGCGTGACATTAAGTGCTATTTTTCCCTGGCTCTAAGTATCACTGTAGCCTGGTATTCTCCCTCTTAAAATATCAAGGCAACATTAAGCATTAAGCACGTTCTGTACCTCCTCCTCTCCTTAAGCTTGGGCTGAAATTACCTTCTTCAAAGAATTGAAATAGGATAGCCATTGCCTAAACCAGTTTAATTCCCCTAGCTACTTCAAACCATTATATTTCAAACCACTTCTATTCTTTTGAAAATATTATCTTCTCATTAAATTAAGTGCCTTATGGTCTCTTTAGCAACAACAGAATACATTAAAATGTAAACTCTATTTCATCAATCAATGGTGAGCATGCTGAACCTTTTTTAGGGGTAGACCACAAAGTAGCAAAGGTAATCAGGTTTTTATGTGACTCCGCTGTTGTCTTACTGCTTAGCAGAAACTACTGATACTCATTTTCAGCCCTCCTGTATCGACAAGGTAGTTTTAACACAAGACTGGGCACTTTACTCACTTCTACTCTTACAGTTCTTTATATGGAAGAAGAATTTGAAGAGAGGCTAAATGTTTAAATGCTGTAAGGCTTACTGTACATACGCACAAAAATAAATGAATTTGCTCTAGTCTTTAAATTCTACCCTTTGTGCAGGGAATAAGTTATCTCATCTGCCAGGGCGTGCTGTTCCTATCATTTATTGCTCTTGCAATCTTTAAGGATCCCACCCCAAGATTCGATTCGGTGAAGAGGGGTCACTTCATAAAAGCCTAAAACATTCCTACCCACTGACCCATACTGACGATGACTCCACAAAATATATCGAGCATAATATCTCTTCGAAAACAATTTTGTTTCTAATTATATCCAGTTCCATGTTACTATTTTCAGCAGCCACCTTCTTCTGCAAAACCTTCCTCACACCCTACCACAAAGAGTGAGCTAAGCTAATGACAATACCAGCTACCACAGTCTGAGTGCTAATTCTAGACTGTCATGCTAACTTCTCCAGACACACTTATCTCGTTTTAGCTTTCACTTTTTCATTACAACCCAATTGAAACAGATAATATCCCCATATTTACATTAAAAAAAGGAGATCGAAGTAGTTAAGGAGTAAGTTCAAGGATAATTAGCTATCAAATGACAAAACTGGAACTTGAACTCAGGTCTCTTCTACTCAACAGACTAGGACGCACACCCCTTCCTGACAATTTTGCAAGCTCACAGTCCACAGGCAACATGCTTCAGGTGTTTACATTTTTTAAGGTAAAGACCTAAGTAGTCATGGGTATTTGTGTACATGGACTAAGCAGATGATTGCCTCACATAGCATAGTTTGGGTCTTTGTGGAAATTTTCTAGTTCCAAGCAAGTACTACAACAACCTTCTGCTAATATTGTGACAGTCCTGACAAACATCTATATTCAAGATTAGCCGAGGGAGGTAATCTTCCCACAAATCTGCTTTGTACTGAACCTGTGTTGTGTGTTTAAGAGTGAGCTGTGAACTCACACTCACAGGCTGAACTGCAGTGCATGTCCAGGCTTCACAAGGTAGAAGACAGGGACAAAGTCATGAATGTTTAGAATGTGTAGCAGGTCAGGCTACTTAACTGCTAAACTGGAATTCAGAATCATTGACAGGATGGTTCCACAAAGTGCTACAGTCTCTCTGCAAAATATAGACAGAACAAGGCCAAGCCGCAGTAAAACTTCAGAAATACGACTGAAGGTAACAACAGCCACAATCACAATTGTTTTCTCTGGAAAAGCAAACAACTCAATCTTGTGAAAGGGATGCCTAAATTCAAGTGTTAAACTCACTGTGGCCCTATTGGCTTATTAAGGGATAGAGGATATTAAAAATATTTCAGAAATCAATAATCTAGTTGCTAAAACTCCCAAAAAGTTTGCGTTCTGCCTGGTTAAGGTAGTATTTGCATTGGATCGGAATAACAATTCATCGGTTAGCAGAAACAAGGCGCTGTGGTGATGCCAGGCTGATACCCGGGATCTATGATGCTTCATGATAAGATCCTCTAGTAGGAAGCCAGTACAATATTAGGTGGGGGTATTAAAATATCTTAATGGGAAAAGGCCACTGCTGGTAAACTATTATTCTAGAAATGCAAAAGAGCATACCACTCAATCACTGATAAACATCTCTACCTAAAGCAAATTTATTGTTTAAAAAAAATAGTTTGTATAATGTTTACTTCTTCTATGCCATGTGCTTGCTTAAGAGGTTGATTTTACCTTTAGCTGAAGCTGTGTATTTTCTAATCTGTTTAGGGCAGCTGTCAAGTAATCAGAGCAAGCGGTGCCATTTTAATAAGGAAGTCTTTTAATGAAATATAATAGGTCACAAATACCTAATTTCTGCTCTTTACTGTAATTGCCAGTCTTTACTATAACTGCCACTTTAACAATCTTTTCCAAATGCTGACACAAAAGATGAACAAATCAAGGGTATTAGCATGTGTGTATATTTACAGCGTATTGCTGTCAAAGGCTGTAGCTCCACTCCCAACTCCAGCAGCTATATGAGGATCTGTTTCTTTTGATGGAGGCATCCTGTTTCAGGTTATGAATGCATCTGAATTAATCTCTTTTTCATGGCTACATAAGCAAACACATACTAAAGAATACACGGGAGAAATGTTCACAAAGTTATAGCACAATATGACACCTTCAGGAATATCACAGACACTTTCACTCTCACTGTGGAGGATTGTACATTTTACTACTTTATTCTTCTTCAATAAATCCTCTGCTCCATCAGTTATTAGCTCACAATTTCAAACATTGTTTATAGATAGGGCAAATAGCCTGTTCTTTAAAATAAATTTTTAAAAGAAATAAAAACGAGTACCAGTTTTATATGCACATGCACGTAAGCTGCAAACATCGAACTGCAAGGAGTTGCTGCAAAATTAAAGGAGCAGATTACAAAGAGGGAAAACACAAAGATGATTTCTTATTTTTAAAAAGCACATTCATTGTAACTATTTTACCAGAGTTCAATTTTAAGTTTATGATTAAAAAGTCTTTAAAAAAAAAATTCCCTGAAAACTTCTTCATATGGTAATCCTTTTACCTTTTTGAGCATACTATTTTCTGTAACCAATATCGTTTTGAATTTGGTACTATTATTGCTATTTTAATATCAGAAGTCCTCTGCACAAACAGTAGTTGTTTTATATGAAGTTTGCCCATTTTTGAAAGGGTAAGCTCCCCCAAATCAAACTAGCTAACTGTGAAAAGAAAACCATGACAACTGTTTGTACCTCTTGCTTTATTATTACATCCGGCCTGGTCACTCTTAGAAATTCAATCTACTATGGTTGCTAGGAGTCCGTTGCTGTGCAACATAGAAGGGTATGCTGTGCTTTCAGGCTAAGGAGTGCTAATAAACCTGTAGGCTTCCCTCTAGGAGTCTGACCAGTGTGCTTAAAGGGCTTAATACTTTTCAAGAGTGATTGGCCCACAATTCAAGACACATCCTATTAAAAACAAGTCACACTGAGAGATTTCTAACAAAGGAACAAAATGCTAAACATACACAAATATTCAAAATGTATCCTCAGAATCCCTAACTAATTTGGTAAAACAAACAAAGAACAGATTATGATCTACATTTCAATTATACCACCTACCATCCCCAAGTTTTTATTTCCATATAGTCCCCTAAAAGGTTATAATGGACATATATGTATGGAGAAAGTTTCAGGGGAGGAGGAAAAAAAGCAGTACTAAGTACCTTCAACTTTGATATAAAATATATATATATATATGTAATATATAATACATATATACACACACGTATGTATTTATGTATATGTATATGCATGTGTGTGTCAGATTTATATAAACTCCAATAATAGGGAAATAAATTAAAACTAGCAATCCAGAAGTACCTAAGTCAGCAAAACTAAATAGCATTCTTCCCACATCTCTGGGCCACAAAAAAAAAAAAAAACAAAAACAACAACAGAAAAAAAAAATTGAGAAACAGAAGGAATTCCAAATTTCATTTTATTATAAAAACATAATTTTTTTGTTTTTCTTTTCACCCCTTTTGGTCAGTAATGATTTTATATTAATTCCAAATCTATTCTACCCTATCATATGCATATTCTAAAACTTTAAAGATTAACAAGAAGTTTTTCACAGAAATTCACTACAATTAGATGGCATTACTTGAATATAAATGAGAAGAAAAAAGATAGCAGAGTCTATCAATAAAATACTGCGACCAAATTATGTGAAAAAGAATTAGAAAAGTGGGCAGAGGATAAGAGAGGGTTTCTCTGCACTTCAAAAGAAAACACTGTATTGACTTTTATTTACTTATATTTGATAGGCCTTTTCCATAAAATATTTGAAGACAAAAACAGATGAAGTGGGTTTACCATAAAATACCAAAGACCATAAAGATAAATGAGAATAAAGTATGATTCTACAATAATCACCTTAACTATGAAAATTTGTCCAGAACTGTCTAAGGATATTTTGGCTATACTAACACTTTTGCAAGTTAAAAATAAAAATTTTTTTTAAAGACAGCCAGGCAGCATCTTCTCTATATCCATCGCAATATTTAGCCCCTTTATCTAACCACTCTGAACTGGGAGCACTTTTTAAAATAATCTGTCAACTGCGCTACTATATTCTTTTGTAAAGAGCCACCTGTCCTTCAATAGCTGTTTCTATTTCTTCTAGTTACACACCATAGGCAGCAGAGTAAAGGAATTTAACTGCTTTTTCTAAAGTACCAAGAAACAACAAACAGAGGAATGCAGAACAACTATCCAAAAAAGAAAGACAAAGAATCCAATAATAAAGGAGGGCGGACTCAGCCAAGAGGTGGAAAGGCAGCATCTGACCGAGGAACAGACTGAGGCAGGAAGAGAAAGGGTTGGCTAACAAGGCTGGGCACTGAAACAGCCTCTAAGTAAAGCCAAGCAGAGCAGAACAGAGCAAATGGGAGCAAAGGGACAGAAAGAATGACAGAGACAAGAATGTGTTAGAGATAACTGAAAGAAAATTTGCATAAAGAAACAGGGACTCATTTCACAGATGTGGAAAAAAGAAAAGCCAAACGTGAGAATTTTATATCCAATAATGTTATTTTCCTTGATCCTTATTTTGTAAGAAGGAGTGAATGCAACAACTCAGGAAAGGTTCTTAAATGCAGTGATATCAGTAACATTTATGATGTAAAAAACCAACTGATTAGTTAACTTGAAGACTCAGTTTTACAATGAAGTCATTTGAATACTTTCCAATTCTCATTTGGGATAAGAAAAATTTAACTTAATTCTAAAGCTGCAGGACCTAACATATGAAAACCTTATTAAAAGTAATAAAAATGATTTTCCCAAACAAGAACAAAACATGAAAACACACACACCACACGTACACACACACAGTAGTTAATAAAGCTATGACAGCCGCATCCTACTTATAAGTTATATCGTTCACAGGGTCTGTGTTGGGCAAACGTGCGCATTTTTAAAGCAGCGATTTACTACTTGGTCAGCTGCTAGACAAGCGTAGTTAAATCATCCTAGAAGAATCTGTTCTGAAAGAATCAAAGTTCTCAACTGCCTACCTTAATACTCAGAATCCTGTCAGGCACTATTAACTAAAAGGCAATGGGGCAAAACAGAGAATAAAAATTTTAAAAATGAGAATGGATGTCCCATCACGGAAGTGTAATTGGAAAGAGCCTTCCGGTATTTATTGGTATTTTATGTCTTTAAAATCACAAAGCTGCAATAATTATAAAGCGTGGCATACTTAAGAGAAACCACAGGAGTATGTAACTCTAGAGAATAATGTATCCATCCATGGAATCAAGCCTCTTTTTTGCACAGACCAGTTTTCTACGATTTGCAACACCCTATCACATTTGATTTCCCCACACCCACCACCTTCCAAAAGAAAAAAAAAAATCCAAAGATCCTCCATAAATGTTGAATATTTATTGAATTCCGAATTTTAAATTTCATAAACTTTTTGTCAAGAATTGTAGGTTCTTTGATAAACCACATAATTAGGGTAGATAACCAATGATTATAGGTTATTCTTTTCAGTACCATATCTTACCAATTACAAAAAGAAATCATAATGACAGCCATAAATGTAACATTATTGCTCCTTCCTGCTGACAGAATATTTCCCAAAATGCATTTTTTCATATTTCTATAATTTCTTTAGCCAAAGTCAAAAGGAAGAAGTTTTTTTTAATATTAAAGTGTATAAAAGGAATGTCACATAAACACCTGATTAGAAGAGTGGTATCAGTTAAAAACATATTTTAAAACTTCTTAAAAACCACTTTCACTCTTTACCTACTACTACTCACTTTTATACATTAAAAAATTTGAAAAAAGGTATTGGGCCAACTGAAAAAAAGTTACAGTACTGGATCATGTGATTTCTGAAATGTATAACTAAGGATACCGAAAACAAGGTATCTTGAGGTACGTCCCATAAATCTGAGGGACAGTTTCAGTTGTATCACATTATAAATTCCAAAAACTTCAAAGACACATGTTTCACAGTTTGGGGCGGGGGGGGGGGGGGGAACAAATACACAGAAAATCATTAGAAAACCTAAAAAGAAACTAAATTATCTTAATAAAGAGATAAATGTTATGCTCTCAAAGAGCCCTAGCAAACTAACTTTGTGGGGTCTATGCTAAATTTGGAAGATTTAGATTTAATTCCAACCCAAAATCTGAGACCAGAAATATAAAATGTCACAATTCAGAATTTTTAAAATGATACTTGTTTGAAAAGTAACCTTTCCTCTTTTCATCCATCCCTTCGTCCATGAGGCAGGATGACAGGACGTGGCAAAGCAGAGCAGTAGACTGACAATCTGAGAGCTAAGCCTCAGTCTCCTTCCGCACGGCGTCTCTCCCCACAGGTAAAAAGTGAGGGAAATACTAACAAGGTAGGTGGGGAGTAATGAGGTATAGCTGAGGCAAGATTAACCACGAGTCGTTAACTAGCAAAGCAGAGTGGTGGATACATGCGAATTCTGTTCTATGTTTGTCTACATTTAGATTTTTCCTTAATAAAAAAGAGAGGGGAGATAGATGGGATAGTAGGCTTGCTCACACATTTTTTCATAGACATGGTGGCGGTACAGACAAGGGATGATACTAAATTTAGCTTCTTTAATTTTTTATGTATTTGTATTTTTAATGGTAGAAATACCAGGCACTCAAGTTCAACAAACTCTGGCCTACGGGTTGCTAAAATGTGGGCACATCTGACTCACTTCAGACTCGAATGCCTGGGTATATCTGCAAGTATAATATTTTAACCAGCCTTTCAGGACAGAACCTAGGATTCGAAATAAATATATCTATAATCACGTAAGTTCAAACAGAGAAAGATAATTTTTGTTTAAGGTTCCACAGCAATTTCTACTTCCTCAAATTGAATATGTTAAAAACACCCTTAGATTAGATTAGATTACATTATATTATATATTTTGTACCATCTGTGAAGTATTGCGATACAGTACAATAGCCTCAAATACTGTCAAACTGTACATTTCATAATGGATGACAGGCACATAATGCTGAATTTGTGACACTGAACTGAAATGGAAAATATGATTTTGACATTAGTACACTGAAAATCTCATTCTAAAAATATCAGCATGACAATCTATTTGTCAAAATAACAGAATTCTAGACAACTTGCTTCCATTAGTAACTTTTATTTATCTAAATAACCTCTCATTTATGTCTTTATGCATATACAAAATCTTGCAAGTAAGTTCAGTTCATAAATCCATGATTAAAAATGACTAAATAATGACAGATAGCTATGCCATATGAGCAGTGACACGCCAGCTCGGGGACACGGAAGAGCGTCTGAGCACAGGAGCCGCCCATATGCAGTTTCTTCCTTCGGTTTCAATGAGCCACACAGGCAAACTGAGGGCATAACCAACAAAACCAGCCACCTGGCTAATTCTAATTTCTAGTTGCCTATTAATTGCGATTTTTTTACTTTTAATAGTTCACATGTCGATTCTTTCCAATTCTTTACGAACGTATTTTGGTGATAGTTACAGGCGTTTTAGAAGACTCCAAACTTGGAAGCAGGGTAACATCCCTTCCCCCTCAAGTAAAAAACTAAACCAAACTAAATGTCGTTTTTGAAAGAGTCTCTTAATCTGCTTGTTTCCTTCTAGAAAACCACAGTTTTAGTCAATATACCTCAAAAGAATGCAGAAGTAAAAAGGCTACGTGTTCAGGGAAAGGCATATAAAAATAATAAAAGGCAAAAAAAAAAGAGAAACACAGAAGGAAAAGTCCTATACAAAGACAGATATAAGCAATAAGAACTCTTTAACACAGAAGGCAGTCAATATTATAAATGTATAAAGCCATGTTTGAAGAAATATACAAAATCTACTTCTGTCAGATTTTGTTCTCTGTAAGGTTTTCCCAAGCTTCCTATTTAAAACTGCAATCCCCTCATCACCTACCTTACTACCCCTCTTCCTTTCTTTTTCTCCACAGCATTTACAACCATCTACTATGATACTCATTTACGTCTCCTCTCCCTCATCGCCAGGGATGTGAGTGCAAGCGTGCTCACTGCTGTTTCCTCCACAGCGGTCCACTGCTCGGCCCGCACTGCGTGTGCCAATATTTGCTCAATGAATAAATGGATGAATACAAAAAGTGAAACTGAGCTTGCACCCCTAAACTGATTCCAGAAATTGAAGGGAACCCCTTGAGTCTGAAGAGAGGGTGAGATGACTTCACAACTGGTAGTAAATTCACCAAACTCATCAACTCGAGATGGTAATGAATTAAAGTATACAGATTAAAAAGAGGACTGGATAGATTTGTAAATGACAGTTCATATAAAAACAAAGATTTTCCAGGGGAAAGTCTCTGTAGTAGATATTCAAACAAATAACCCTACCTTACAACAGAGCAACCCTTAGTGGAGTATCACAAACACAGCCATAGATCTAACTACTGTAATAATAACATTCTGATGCCACCAGCTGCCTTGGGGTGAGCTTGGAACTCAAGTCCTGATTCTGCACTTTTGACATCCCAACAGGAACAGTGAAGTTAGGTAGCAAAAGGTGAAACTCAAGAGGTTTGGGGTATTCCAAGTAGCCCCCCCAAAATACAAAGTTCTCATAATGCCCCCCACCATGTTTCTCCCATAACAAGCAGCATTAGGAATTCCCAGGTCCTGCCACAACCAGAAAAAAGGAAGAAGGTACTGGATCCTAAAAGCCACTCACCAACTTCTGAAACTAAGAAATTGGTTTTATCAGACACTAAGGAAATCCCAAGCAAGTCTAAAATTTCATACACACACACACACAAACGTACAAGAATGAAATTCATATATACACACTTTGAAAAGGTAAAAGAAAAAGAGACTGAAGGTCAGCCGAAATCTACTATAAGATGATGCTGCATTTGTAGAAATATCCGAAATTCATTAATTTATGCCTTTAAATCCATTTCTAAAAAATAGGAAACAAATCCACTTGGAATTTTAAAAAAATGCATTGCTCTGGTCATTATAAAATCAGGGCTAGACAAAATCATTAAATGGTTAAGCCTGTTTTCTCTAATTTGATTAGAGATGAAGATAATCTGAGGTTTAATAATCACTCACTGATTACTTCTACTAGGAAAGGACATTGGGTTTTGTGCTGAGTTAAAGAAACTACCGTGTAGTCTTCTGCCTTCAGGAAGCTTACAATTTGGAAAGATCGACTATTTATAATAAAATATAAATCACAATTCCCAATCAGTAGCAGGGTAAGACATTCAGTAGAAGTGAACTCATCAAGTTAGGAACCACTCTAATTTAGGAAAGATGAATTTAACTCAGGTGGGAAACCTATTCTAAGCAGAATAAAGGACGAGACTTAAGTTATAGAGAAATGACCAGGCAGAATCCAGGTGACCGTAGGGGGGTAGCAGCAACTGCCATGTACTGAGCACGGACGTGTCAGACGCAGTGCCACGTGCCTGTGTCCTACGGTGGAATCTTTAAAACAATCTTCGAAGGTGGATCTTATTAGCCCTATTTCACACAGTTTGAGTAATCTGCCTAAGCTGAAACTACGCATCAGTAGCAGAGCTGAAATTCAAACCTAGGACTGCGCATTCTGAAGTTCCTGCTCCTATCCAATTACGCAACACCCACACACCAGCCGGGGCCAGGAAAGAGAAGCTACAGAGCGGAGCGGTGAGTGTGAGTGTGAGTGTGAGGACGTACACTGGACCGTAAGCTTCCTAACGGCACAACCATGGCTTCACGGCACTCAGTGAATAAATGATTTTGCACTGTAGGCAATGAGGAACCCTAAAATATACTGACCCGAAGAAACATAAAACTCTGGGCTACTTGAAAACATCCCAAGCACCTTCTTTGTAGAGGATTCTATCAATCCATATTTAGAGCCACTTCCAGTAAAAATTTTATCCAGATTATAAATTCATAAAATATTAAGAATATATTCCATGTTTTAGATTCCTCCTCTGTCTAGCCAACAAACACAGCAGCCTAGTATTTAGGTACTACAGTAACTGAATCTCTACATTCAAGTTTCAGGTTAAGACTTCCAAGAATCTAGCACTCTCTTTTCATCTGAATTACACTCTAAATATTTGTAGTTTTCCTCCCAACCAGTAGGTACGTTGGCAGATCAGGAATCCGGTTCACTCTAAAGTAAATGATTTAGATCTCCACCTCCCGCAAAAAAAGCCCTTTTCTTCATTTAATATAAAGCAAATTCAATTTAATGCATCGTACTGAGTCTCTCAACTCAGATGAAACTGCAGCATTACATTTAAAAAAAGAAATCATAAAGACTAAGAATGAGGAACTCTTAGGCAAAAATGCAAGAGCTAACTAATATTTCATCATACCTTTGTTTATCATATCTCTTTTTATTGAAGGTGAAGATAAATCCAAAGGGAACAGTTTTACAAGAAAGGTTTGTCCATGGGGACTTACCTTGTTAAGAGCAAATGACAAATGGTTTTCCCCTATAGGAAACCTACTCCTGTTTTATATATATGTATCCTTTCAGATTTGGTGCCACAAATGAGGCTGGTAAGAGCATCAGGTTGCTGCTAGAAAGTTCAGTTATTTGTCATTTTCTTGGTCTGTCTTGGATGGATGGTTTCAGTGATTAACTGGGTTAGCAGTCAGATTATGCATCTTTATCACAAAATAGGACACCAAAACTACGTTCAAGTGTGAGCTCACAGATTTACTTACATCACACACACACACACACACACACACACACACACACACGATAAAATAAGACAAAATCTTGGTAATTACTTATTCCTGCCAGTCTCCTACTATTAATCAGTAAACAACATATCCTTCCAAAAATTCAGATTAAGGAAATAAGAAGTCATACAATAGCATGACTGCTGCTGCCGCTTCTGGTTGCTATGGAATAAAGGACAGTCCCTTCACATTCTCATTCTGCTGCTTCTCTTACTGAGCACTGCAACACCTTTAAAGCCCAGCCGGGCAAGTCTCAGCTTGTACCACCGACATCAGCTGCCAACATTTTACTTCTGTTCTGTATGAGTGACCTACAGGAACAAATGTTTCAGTTATTAAAATTAATAATTCGCTGGGTTTTTACAATGATCTTTAGAATGATTAGTACCACCGTTACCCTCATCAAAAAAAGTAGAGGCGCAAGCCCAGTGTGAGAATTATTTACACGAATACACTGATTACGACATACATCACTAACACCCAGTAAGGAGAAATCCAAACATACATAACATTCTGTTTTTAAAAATCCAGCAAATACGGTATTTCCCCTTAATATACAGCCTATTTATGATTTGAAAAATATTTTAAAATTTGATTTCTATGTCATTCTAAAACAAAGCAACTAAAGAATGATCTGTATGCCAAAACTTACAGTTGGAAATAATAAAAAATTAAGATATTTATTCAAACCTTACAGGATGATAAAACTTTAATTTGCTTTTCCTACAAAAAGATAAAATAAACGTGGAGCGTGGGGAGGGGGGTCGGCCTACATAACCTCTAAAGTCTGTTCCAACTTAAAAATTCTGATTCTAAAATAAAACATCCTAATTATGTCTACTGGAATCCCACATGTTTGTGCCATTTGGAAGCATGTGTGTAGCTCTAGTGACAGACTTTTTTACCTCTTGAATCTCTCCCCTAAGCACCCTGGATGCCCCCTTTGGTCAGCTGTGCAGAGCCAGACATACTAGAGGGGCAGAAGAATAAGGCAGGAGAAAGTTCAGCAGAAACAGGGAGAGAGGCTGAAGTTGAGCCCGAAGGAGGAAGACACTTATCATAGGGGGTTTGAGGTTCCAGCTCCAGACCCAAAAGCTTAACAGGGTCAAGTTCTGAAATAACAATTCTTGGATAAAGCTTTTCTGTACATGGTGCTCTTCCAAATTAGAATATTAAGTTGTTTGCTCTTGGGGAGTTACTCCAATATAGAGTAAGTGGACCAATATTACATTTTTCACGTTAGAAATGGCTTATTTTTAAATTACGTCATAGGACATAAATAGAGTAGTCACATTTTTTTTAAAAACTTTTAAATGCCAGAATAAAATTACCAGTGCTTTTACTGACACTATATTGAATGTAAAATAATAAAAAGCCAAATAAAATTATACTTTGATTCTGAGGTATCTAAAAAGCACAGAAAACGTTATTAGAAATAATGTTTACACTGATGTTGCATTAAATTCATAATAAAATCTGTGTAAGTACGAGTGAAATTAACATGTACTCCATCATTAGTTTTGCAGGGTTACGTCTATGTTTCGTTCAAACACTGGCTGATTAAGCTTTGTAATTTGCATTCTCTTGTATACATCACACCTTCTGTCTACTTTTGGAAAGCTTCAATATATGAGAATCTAATAATTTAAATGTTATTAGAATCTATAACTTAAGATGTTTCTTAATGGCAGAAAGAATTAACTATAACCCTTTGAGAAAAGAAATGGTAGTTTAGTTATGGGATAAGATCATTTAATTAGTGCATCACTTGGGATGTTTTATATCACGTTACCATTATGACTGGCTAGTAGTCACCTGGAGCAGAAATATTTTAAAAGACTGCCAATATATTGTATTAAGTCACATACATTTCTATGGAACCTTTCGTCTTTTAAGAGAGGGAAGAAAAAGAGGGGGAGGGCAGAGGGAGAGGGAAAGAAGGAATCTTAAGCAGGCTCCACACCCAGCACAGAGCCCAATGCGGGGCTCAATCTTACAACCTTGACACCATGACCTGAGCAGAAATCAAGAGTTGGATGCTTAACCAACTGAGCCACGCCGGTGCCCCTCTATGGAACCTTTTGGATCAGACAGAAGTTTAGCAATTAAAGTTACATATCCAAAAAAATGCAGGCCTTACTTAATGTAATGAATTTACTTCTTCATACCTTATTCATTTAATTAAATTTAAACAAAACGAAAACATCAGCTTTCAAATAAAGAGATTTAGGTCTACATTTTGTGTTGTTTATTAAAATGCCATTAATCATTGTTTGTTATACATATTAGTCTGCTCATTACAGAATAATTTCCAACATGAATAATGGATTTTGTTTTTTTGCTATAGACTCTAGCATTAGAAAATAAGCTTCTCTCATACCTGACCTCAGTCAAATAAACTAAGGAACCCTCCTCATTCCCTGAGGCAGTGAATCAGAAGACATTAAACTGCTTTGAATGGTGGCCTAAGTTAACCAGTATATTAGCTCTCGCCAATGGATGTCTCTTCCTTTATATTCCATTATGTCCCATAACGGAGCTGCTAACTTTGAAGGGAATATCTTAGCAGTTGGTTCTCTTCCCTGAGCAACTTACAAATGCCTCTAACAGTTCCTCCAAATCTACCTACACACAGGTTACGAGAAGAGGGTCCAGAAGATTAACACCATTCCACCTCTGAGAGGTGCACCTCACACAGCGGTCTTCCTGTGTCCTGCAACCACGAGCTGCTGTCCTTGTGCTCACTCCCTTTATAATGACAGGTCAGATTTCCAGTGGGAGAGCCTGGAATTATTAAGCAAATAACTGAGAACAAACTTCCTGATTTAGAAATGTTATTCTGAGAAGAAACGACATGAGGACTGATGAAGGTCAATCACTCTCAACTGTTCTGTCTGAAACAGAATGTAAGCACTGTTTCAAGCCTCCACTGAGTCTTTCTTACCATTACATTTTTCAGAGAAACACAGAATAAGGCAGGATTCAAGTTTATTTCAATAAACAAATATTTCAAATTATATAGCTGTAAGAATAGAAGGTATTAATTGTTAAATATATGTGTTCGGCACGTGGGAGTTCATTATACTGTTCTCTCTACTTCAATATAAGTTTTAAAAGTTCCAAAATAAGGAAGTTTTAAGAATATATACATTTTTAGTATACAGTTTTATTTATTTATTTGAGATAGAGCAAGACAAGTGAGAGAGAGAGAGAGCACCAGTGAGTGCATGGGGGGTCGGGGGGAGAGCAGCAGGCAGAGGGAGAAGCAGATTCCCTGCTGAGCAGAGAGCCCAATGCGGAACTCGATCCCAGGACCCTGGGATCATGACCTGAGCTGAAGGCAGATGCTTAACCCACTGAGCCACCCAGGCACCCCTGGTATACAGTTTTCCACTATATATTGGCTTCCCAAATGTAAACTGCTTTAGATACCAGATAAGCTAATGAGATCCCCGTTGATTAATTTTGTATATTTCATATACTAGTATTATAAAACTTTCTAATAATAAAATAACACAAGGAAACTCCGAAGCAACATCTCAACTTAATGCTTTTCTATATAAAACATTAAGTAAAAGTTAAATCCCAAACAATAACAGTCAAAGGTTCCACAGCCTTATTACAAATATTTTCAACAAAATACTATAAATATTTTCAAAGTACAAGCATCTCCTATTAGTCAAAATCACAGTAAGGCAAAAACAATGACTGTTCATCCAACAAATAATCTCGCCAATCAAACTCTGATTTACCCACTTTATTTTTATCTCTATTTTAAAATTCTCCACTAATTTCATCTAACTACATTTTCAGTATCTCCTTTTTATCCTTTTTGATTCCCAAATATCATCTCTGTCATTTTTGTAGCCCTCGACAACTTGAAACCTTAAGAAATATTTCCACACAGCTGGGGATATGTAATTTTGGTCTAATATCTTATTTCTCTCTTTTCTTTCAAAATACTCCTTAAAACCCAAAGAAACCCTGAGTCTTCAGGATTCCTAAATTAACCAAAATAGTACAGGCACTAAATACAAACTGATATAAATCCTTTAATTCCTCATCCAAAAATAAAGGGCAACGGCATAGAACTACAAGCTTACAGACAAATGTACCCACTCACCTGAGGCCTCTGCTGGCATGCTTTTGAATCAAATTTTAGATTTACCTGATTCACCCTCATTCTTACCCTATTCCTTCAGATCAACGTGGTGTTCTGGGCATGGAGTGGCATCTCCTGGCGTTCTTTCTAAGGCTTATAAACCAAAAGGTAAACTGGAACTTCTAAAGCCCACGTATAATGCGTCACAAGACTGTGCTGTGGGATTGGGAAATTCCAGACAGCAATGAAAATTAACAAAAACACAACAGAATAAGAAACTTATATTATCCAAGACAGAAGCTTTTATGTCAAAGTTTATCCAGGGCACCAGGACTGGAGGTGAGTGAAGTTTCAGGATGGCTACAAGGAGCTCCTCTCACCAATACTCTGATCTACATCTCCAGTCCCTGGTCACTTGCATTTCTATCAAAACTAATAAATGCTCAAGAGAGTCTAACCCAAGCAAAATATTAAAATGCATCACCTTCCAATTTCAGAAACAAAATCCCCCCTCACTTCTAAGCCATATGGCTCTCAAACCTTTGCTGAAATATAAATCCACATCTATTATAGAGCGCTACTCATTCAACATTATTTAAAAGGTTTTAAATTTCAAAACTCGGCAGACTTCTAAAAATAAAGGAACAGATCAAATGTTGATCCAGCAGTATAATATCTTAATCTACTATAATTGGAATGATTTACAATTTTTGTCTTTAACTATAATGAATTCAACTTCAGCATTTATGGCCTTTGTTAACTAAAGGTAGCCTCTAAAAATCATCATAAAATGTGCAGCACTATTAAAAGTTGTTCCCCAAATCACACAAAGGTCATTCAAAGAACTTAAGTCAAATATTTCCCTCAATTTTCTTTGCCTCAAGAGAACAGCACTAGAGTGGTTCCTAATACTGTTACAAGATACATATAATGCAAAAACTAGTGAGCAAATGTCGTACTGACCGAAGTTCTGAAACACCAGCAACACATACATTAAAACGACTTTCTAAAGACCTACAAACACACATATACACAAAACACAATATATAAGCTAAATTCTATTTTTCTTAATGTATGTACACCCTAAAACTATAAAATGACTTTTTAAACAAAATGTTTTAAAATGTCACTTAGAAGCATGCAATATGACCTTGTTATAAAGCAAAGAATTCTAGCTTCATCTGTGCCTGTGTTAGTTTTTTCCTGTTGGGTTTTCATTACGCCACATCAAAACACATACTGTACATTTAAAATGGTAAAGGTGATTTTAAGACCACTAGAATAGTATCTTTTCATGTGTTTTTTTATTAATGACCTTTACACTGACACTTCGTTAAAACTCACCTCCAAGACTGTCATCAGACATAATCAGATGCCAATCAGCAAAAGCCTGATGTGACAGATTATACTCTTTGGTTCTTTAAAATGTCAGCCTAAATAGGAGGAGGGGGACAACCTAGGTTCTATTGCAAAAAATACACTCACAAAACAATCTACCCAAAGCAAAATGTGGAGAGGTGGATCGGAAACATCATTTCCATTATGTGGCACACAAACCAGATTTTCGCAATACTCCTTTCTTTTATGCCTATCTTCCTAAAAACCTGTGCATGACCAAATCACAATATTGGCTCCCTAGAAGAAGATGATTGCACATCTACTAATGCACAAGGGACAGACATACAGATAGAGGCAATCTTTAAGGAGAAAAGGATCACTGATAAATAGAAAGTAATAAGACCCTGTGCTCACAAAAGTACGTATACTCTGCACAACACGACAGCTGAAAAGCAAAGAGAAGTGGAAGAAACACTGGAAAACCTGAGTCACTTCTGTCTCCCCCTCCCCATGTCCACAGTTCCCACCTCAAACCCCACTCCCACCAAAACTTCACAGTCCGGAAAAAACGGCTGGGTAAGTATTTAGTACACTAGTATTTAACAATGAAAACAGGATATGATTTCTAAATGTATCTCTTCTTCCTGCCTCTCCAGGAACCTTCCTCACCCACCGTTCCGCAACTAAAGCACAGAAGAAAGAAACAAGTGATAAGCGAGGACTTTCTAAAATGGTTTTGCATATTAAAATAAACTGTGTTGATTGATACATTTTTAAGAATGATAGTTATGACATTTGAAATTACGAAAAGCTATCAAGTGTTGGAATCTGGACACGGTTCAGACACTTGAATATGTTTATATAAATCAATAAAAAACAATCGTTCAAAAATAGTTTTAAAAGCAACAATAATTACAATCTATTAATCTTCTGTACACTTATTAGATCAGTAAAAGAGGTGAGATACAGCAGAACCTAAGACTTATCTTGAACTAATGCAAACTATGCTTCCGTCTGCAGTCTGCGATGCTCTAAAATCTTGAAGTCTAGTTGCCAAATTGACATTAAAGTAAAATTTTATGAAAAGGCATACTTCTTGACCAAAAGACACAATATTTTTTCTGCCACCAACCTGAATAAAAAGAATGCTTACTTAAGTATTAATAATATTCAGGGGAAGAAAGCAGTAAGTATCACCAACGGAAAAACAGCAGAGAATACGAGCGAGTGTAGATGAGGGGAATGTTTCCCAGAGCAGGGCCCCAAAGTAATCCAAAGGCACTTGCCCAAACCCCTTGACAGGACTTTAGCTCTTTTCAAAAGCAGCTGAATAGCGTGAAGAGAAGAAAAAGTCAAGGCTATAATAACTGGGGGAGAAATGTTGAAAAATGAGATAAACAGAAACCTAAACTTTTACTGCTTCTGATGAGAGAGCTCACGCTATCCCCTCTCCTCCCTCCCTCCTTCCCTCTCTCTCCCTCCGTCACACTGCCTATCCACAGACTTGGGAAATTATGTCCAGTTTTAAATATCTCATCGGTGAGCAACAGGCAGGAGCCCCAACTGTCAGACACTTGTCTGGCACACAGACAGAGAGGAGCTGGCTCGGCAGGAGCTCAAGCTGTGAGGCTCAGCTAATTCTGTGGGTGAGCAAACCAGGGCACTTGGCCACAGCTCCCTATGGGGGCCACTGAAATGGTGGGACCTTCTGAGACTGTGACGTAGGTACGGCCATTATGCTTGACCCAGGCTCTGGGTTTTCCTTCTCTGTTGTTCTTAGCAGAAGAAAGAATAGGCAAGCAAAATGCCAGCCTCTCAGTCCATCGGTCAAGGAAACACCAATTCCCGGCTCCCTGTTATCATCATGTTTTTTTCCCAGTGCCAATCTTGCCATGGAATCCTAGACTATTCGTGCTCAGAGGGCTTGAGAGATCACAGAGCCCTATTGTTTCATTTTATAGACAGAGAAACTGAGACCTGGAGGGTTGAAGTGAGCAGCCTAAGGTTTTACAGTTAGTGGTACAGTGAGTCCCTAAACAGACCTGGGTTCTCTGTTCTATCCCGCACTTTTGAAGACTCTTCTTTCTGTCATCCCCCTCTTTGCGCTCTCCTCTCTCCATCCACATTCCTTCCCCATGGATCTGTCTCCTCTCACCAGCTAATGCACTTTCATTTTCAGATGACTGCCTCACTCTTAGTTTTCCTGAGCTCAGCTCCAACTAGTCCGTCCCCATTTTTGCCTCGATAGGAAGGATCAAGAACTCTGGTCGTCCTGGCCGAGCAAAGCAAACGCAAGCAGTACTGACCAGGTATTACGGTGTCTAATAAAAGTAGTGAGAAAGAATTACATAGGGATTAAGAGTCAGCAATGGGCAGACATATGCGATGTGCAAACATAGTATTTTGGGGCTAGACGAGAGATTTAAACTAAAGAGCTTAGCCAGAGGCAAGTACCTAGCCAGGACTAGGACAGGAGCCTCCTGGAGCAAAACTGTGCTCAGGTTACATCATTCGTGGAACAAGGATACGTATTTGTTCAAGAGGGCAGTCAGACAGATAGAACCTGTAAGAAAATAATGATGGTATAACCTTGCCATCTAAGTCATGGTCCCTGGCTTTTTTCCCAAAAGTTCCTTTTCAAATGGGTGTGAAATTCACCGGAAAAAGAGAAGCGGAGGAGATGGCTGAGCTGAGAGTCTGCTACTTCATATATTGGAACTAATTGTCTATAAAAATAATGTAAAAGGAATCATATAATTAAACACTTAGCAGGAGTGGGGAGAACGAGAACAGGTAAGATGAGAGAGACAGGCAGGAAAGCCGTGCATTACACAATGCTTCAGCAAAAAAGATGACCCGCGGTTTTGAGTCAACTTTCAACTGGGATATGTATAAATCACATTTCCAGTTTGAGAAAGATCAGGACTAGCTAATCTAGATCACTCTAAAATGGATAAAAAAATCATTCTCAGTCAAAATGCTTAGAAAAAAAGATATATAGCAAATTACTAGATAGCAACGTTAGAGACAGTAAAGCAGCCAACTGTTTCTTTAAACATCTTCAAGAGCCAAAGAAAGAGCACCAAAGATGACATTTTTCCTCTCTAATTTCACATTATGCTTTACTGCATAACATTCCAAGGTTACTCTATACCCCAAGATCGGGGTTGGCAAATTATCCCAAAATTACTTACTGCTACAGGTATACAAGTGGTGACCTCACACATTTTTCTACTCTTAATAACAATTCTCAGCAGTGCATTATAAAACTGTAGAATAATTCCTCGATGAACTCGTCTTTATACAGCTATTTATTGTCATTATATATTAATGACTACATTTTATATAAAGTCTATAAAAAAGGCACAAAATGCTTTCAAATGAATTCATGTATAACATGTGAAAAGGAAAATATAAATTGGACAACAAGATGGACAATAGGAATTGTAAGAGTTTATGAAATGTTGCATTATGAGTTCTCAGTCTGAGATTCCCTGGACCAGGAGATTTGTCCAAATGCAGTAAAAGAATGCCATTATAATAGGGCTGCAGAGTAAAACTAACACATTACTTTGGGCTAACATGCTATTAATTCAGTGTAATAACAAGACTGGTTATCAAATAGTAATCCAAATTTCACAGTAATCTAAATAGCTTCACATCTTTATTTTTAAAGGTAGGGGAGGAGAGATTAGTTATTTAATGAGTGTAGATCACTGGGCAGTATCTTTCAAAATTTAGGGCCCACTGAGGAGATAATCAGAAACATTTTAAAAGAACTCTTAGATGGCAGAAAGATTTAAAAAGGTATCTTGTCAGTAGTCTCTCATAGTAAGAATCAACATGTATTGAGCATGTATTCAGTATTATATACTGAGCAAAGCACAAAACCCTGTAGGGCAGGTAACGTTGATCCTATTTCTCAGACGAGAAAACTGAAGCTAAGTTAAGCTCAGTAACTTGTCCAAGGTCCCACAGCTAGCAAGATCATCTGAAACCTGACCCTAAAGCCTGTGTTCTTAACCAATATCCTTATCCCATCACTCCATTTAAAGGACAAAACATATACCTATTTGGTACTTGAGATATATTCCCATTTTTAACTGATTTATTTTCATTAAGTACCTCCTGTATCTTGATATGAAATATAAAACTTCAAATACAAAGGTGTTAAAACAATCTCATATACTTTAAAAATCTTAATGGCAGAAACTAACTGGTAAACTGTAAGACCACACTGTAAAAGAAAAATGCCTCACCTGTTTTAACAAAACTAGTGTTTAAAAACAGTTATTCTCTATTGATATCTCTGACTCGTGACATTCCAACGCATGAAGTACTAGGTCTTGTAAAGGGACTTATAAAAAATATCACATTTTGCTGATTGTAGTTAAACGTGGGATAACAGTATAGATCAATCCATAAATCTGTTATCTGGAGGAAAAAAAAACTTATACAACTGTATCTTTCTAATCTTACTTGAGAAAGACACTGACTACCACTGTTTCAGTATTTGTCTTTTAGAGTATATACTGCAGAAGGAGGAAAAAGTCAATGATGCAAGAAGAGCCCAAGAGATTGGATTCAATGCTTCTCCATAAAAAATCACACTCAACAAATACTCAGATACAGAAAACAATATCCAACCACTTCTAGTTTGGAAGTATACAGCACAGAGTGAGGCAAAGATTCTAAAACTTTTCAGGTAATAAAAGCCAAAGTTAATAGTCAAACAAGACTGCTCCAACAGCGTCAAGTGGGGACTGAATTCTCCAGACGATTTTTTAATATTATTATTGTTGTTGATTTAATTAGCCTGACAACTATTATTACCACTTATACTTTTGAGGTAGTTTTAAAAAATCATACTATAAAAGCATATCATTAATTATGCCATATAAAAACGTTTTAAGAATATACAATATATTGTTATGTGCCAACAATACCCAATCTATGCAGTACAGAGCCATACTGTCGAAATAGTAGGATTCTCAGGTTAACCTAAATTTTTGAGACAGAGATTGACATACCTGCGTAGGAAGACAATCAATGTATACACCTAAAGGACGAATGCTGACATTCAAACTATGCCAAAGTATCAATCTGGATATTATTTTATGTTGTGCTAATACATATCATACCAGTACAGAGACAGACTTTGGTACAAAACTGCCAATTAAGACAGCGTATTAAATTTAAACTCAACAGAAATAAGGCTATTAGATGCTTGAATGCATATATAATTAACATTTTTTCTTTAAATAAAAGTTCTAATCAGTTCACATTTTTAGTGATGATAATCTCATGTTGCAAACAGCATAGCACCCTCTGGTGCATCTGTTCTAAGATGTATAAAATTCCCACAAAAAAGGAGAGAACCAAAGTAAAAATGAACCTTAGAAATCAATAGGTTGATACTCTTTTATTTACTCCGGTACATATTTTTAAACATTAATGCTTAAAAACAATTTTCGCTTAAAAAGACCACTAAAAATGTCATAGTAACAATTGAAGTAGGTCAGAAAAATGTTTTAATTTGAAAATATTTAAAATAACGAACAAAAACAATACTGGTTTCCAACGCTTATCATTCAAATTAAAAGAATGCTGTCAAAAAAAAATTCCTTAAGGATGGTATGGCCAAAGTTAGGTGTCATGTTAATCAAATTTCACCTAATTTAAATCTTCCTTGGCTTTTTGCTTCAGATAATTTTGACTGATTGGTAAAGTGCTCCCGAGTACTTTTTCTGGATTCAAATGGAATTTCCCACTACTTTTAAGATTTTTTAAGATGTTTTATGAAAGGGTTCACAACTTATACAGCTTGAAAATAGAATAATCAGAAATAAAAGTTATGTTAATTATGAATCTTAATTTGAAGAGTTCAAAACTTCTACTTAAAAAAATAAAAAAAAAAAAGAAAGAAAGAAAACTTCCTAGGAAAATAATTAACTCCAAAAGTATATTTCACTAAGGACAAAAGCAAAGGATGCCACCTGCTTCAGACAGCCCTTTTGTGAACCAATGGAAGTCCCAACACAATGCACTAGAAATGAAAGTGACACCTGTTTAAAGCGGCCATCTGTCCCTAACAAGCTAGATTTAGTCAAATCCACTTAATCTTGGATTTCCAAAATATGGGAACACTATGCACCTGTGAACAGAGAGGCATTTAAAATCTGTTTTGCCATGGCCACTGGGAATCTATATCCAACAGTTAAAGGAAATGACTCCATTAGGGAAACTAAGTTGTTTTGTTTTTTCTTTTAAGTAACTGGAAGTAGAATATTTTTGTCTAATGTTCAGCATAAAAACAAACAAACAACTAGCAGACTCTTTTTAATTTAAAGGTTTACTTCCTTGAAGACTCTTCACAATTTAAAAGCTTACTTCTTTGGTATTCTCATTCCTTGTAACACAGTCTCACTATATATGCCAAGAACAAAGTAACATTCCCATTAGTCTGTTCAGGAAAGAATTTGTTTAACTCTTCTCATACACATGATGCTACAGTCACCCTTTTAAACACACACACACACACACACACACACACACACACACACTCTTACAATTTAAAATTTGAACAGCAAAATCATACTCCATCTACTAATTTCTTAAGTTGGAAGTTTAGAGAAAAGCACTCACAACATCAGCTTTCTCAAGAATAAACAATGTTATCAAAAAGTAACATATCATCATTTACATAATACATTGAATCTATCTTGACTAATGATTCATTCATTTTTTAACTGCTAATTTTCTAATGGTAAAAAGTTTACCACACTCAATTTGTTTAAGGTACAAAATATTTGTTTAGGTTTAAAGGATGTTAAATTTATAAACTATAAGCCTTTTGAGTACCTGAGTACGAGATTATCTGAATACTACAGAAATACTATTATTTTTTTAAATTAGGCAAAACTACCACATATAATGAAACATTGTAGAATGATGCACTTTAGGAATGCATTTTAGTATACTATCTTATGCATGTAAATGTACTACATAAATATGCCTACACCATTTAGTGAAATTCACAGGCAAAACAATCTCAAAAGATTCAGATAGGCATTAAGACATACAATGAATCACAGATATTTAGCTATTCAAAACAAATTATAAGTAACTCCTACTTCATACTTTTCGTTTTAAAGCATGGTCACTTTCACAGATTTTAATTAGTCTGAAAACTGAAAACACAGGAGAACGCCAATACATAACATAGTTCTTCCTAGGAAAAATATCACAGAAAGAACTAAATGCTAAGTATTCATCCTCGTGTTAAATTTTAAAATTTATCATTACGTTAGTATTTCTGGTGACTATTTACTCAATCCATATGAATAACACTGACATACTTGAGCCCAAAGCAAATCTAACAGCAACTTTTACACCACCTATGTGCTTTTAAAAATGAGTAATAGAATTCAATTTAAGTTCTGTTCTCAGATCAACTTGTGAATGAAAAATCTAAATTTTGGAAAACTTGAGATAACTGTAATGAGTGAAATGCCTTAAAAAAGTTCTTGGACACTGCAAATAAAAATATTAAACCATAACATTAAAGCATATAATCTACTCAGCTGAAAACCTATTATGTAAATGGCATAAGGTCTGAAACTGTCTCAAGACAGCAAAACTCCTATTAACTTCAGAGACAGTTTATAGGACCCAGGAACTTCACCATCCAAAAGTGTTCAGGCATTTGACACTCATCTGAACAGAAAAAAAAAATACAAGTTAGTATTAGAGATTTGCATGGAACCCAGGTTGGGGAATAAATATAAAGAAATTTGAGTGCTCTGAGAAAGACTTCTTTCATCCTCAAAACAGCAATCACAAGGAAATGAATCAAAAGAGGAAAAGTTTTTTGAAAACCCCAACTCTTATTTTACAAAATGTTAGCCTTAATGGCATTACAATTACCCAACCTGCTCACTGACAATCTCAAGAATAATTAATACTGTCACATTATTAGCAGGCTGCTCCGTTAGGTAAATCAATATGTGTTTGCTGTGAGAAAGAAGACTGTTTAAATACGTATTTTAAAATTCCAAATTGGAAACTTCAATATGTGTAAATATAATAGCACATTATATCTGTTTTAACACACATTCATTATTAAACTCTTTACTAATAATGTATTAATTAAACGTTAGGCTGAAAAACGAATTTACAGGATCTGTAAAATTGGGTTACCTCTAGCCAAGAGCCCTACTACTTGAGGACTGATAAGTATTCAAATCTACAGAGAAAAAAATATTTTTAAAAGACAGAGTTAAAAAGAAAAAAAGTTTTCTCTCCTCAGCAAGTTTAAGTCACTGTCCAAAGAAAACCAAAAAGTAAACAAAAAAGAATATGTTAAGTACACACATGCCTAAGATCTTAACAACCACAAAGAAAGTGAAATATACACACGTTTCAAGTTGAGAAGCTTCATACATTCTTTATGAACAACTTGACTTCAATTTCAACTCTCAAAGGAAAACGAACAGAGAAGATGAAGAAAAAAAAAAAAACTCTTTAAAGTACTACAACTGTCACGAATAACATTGTAGACTGAGTTCTCACAAAGCTTCCTTATGCCCTTTCCCTATTTATCACACACAAAGTCTAACCACAATGAAAATTGTTAACACTCCACTGTGGGGAAGGAGGTTCATCAAAGTGAAATGGAACCTCACTACTACCCCTCCCATCTCCACATGAAGGATAAAGCACTGTCAATAACTACTAACCCAAGTATCACAGATGCCCTGCATCTGGTTTAAATCACAAGCACACACGCGCGCGCGCACACACACACACACACCCCAAAAAAGAGAGAAAGAGAGAGGAGAGAGACTTGTTTTAAAAATCTCTTTTCCAGTGCAGCAAAGAGCCCAGCGAAGAGGCCCCTGGTTTCAATGTGTGTGCAAGGGGTGTGGGGGGGAAAGAAGGGGGGGAGGGAAGAGTGCTGAATGGATATTAAGACTGTTTGCAGCACAAAGAAAACACAGTTTTAAAAGAAAAAAGAAATCGTGCAGCTGATGATGGCAAAAGCAGAGCAGCCCATTTAGCACAAGGCAAAGAGGGGCAAAAATGAAGGGAATAGGCGGTGGGAAAAGTTCACCGTTGTACGAGGATAAAAATAACAAAACCCATAACAAGGCCCCACAAGTGCACAACAACAACAACAAAACACCACCTCTTGCCCCCCCCCCCGCACGCTGCTGTCTATTTCGGTTTGGAAAGAAGCAGGAAACCAGCAGCTTTGGAAAAGAAGAAAATTAAAGGAAGAAAGAAAGCAAGCCTTATCTCTTCACCTGACCCTCCTCCTCTGAGCCAGACCTAGGGGAGAGCTCCACCATCCGCGTCGGGGAACTGTGGCTCCCTCTCCCGCTCGGCTCGCAGCCCCCAGCGCTCCCGCTCCATCCCTGAAGCGCGGCCGCCGAGGGCCGGGGCGGCGCGGCGCCCACACCCCCGAGCCAGCCGCGGCGCGCTCGGTCCATTGTAAACAAGCCGGGGCACGGAGCCCCTCGGCGGCGGCGCCGCAGCAGCAGCCCCCGGTGTCAGGAGTGAGACCCCCGCACAGCCACACTCGGCTCGCGCACACGGACACACACACGCACGGACACACGCGTTCACACGCAGCCACACGCTCCCACACACATGTAGAGACCGAAGAATATTCACCTTGGCTGTGGATTATTGTGGTGTTGTTGGTGGGTGATGGAGATGGTGGTGGTGGGGAGGAGGAGGAGGAAGAGGAGGAGGAGGAGGAGAGGAGTAGTTGTTGTTGATGGGTAACAGTCGCCAGGACTACGGTGACTATGGCGCTTGATTCACAAGGCAACGGTTGCTATAACTCACAAAAGAGAGAGAGAGGGAGAGAGAGAGGGAGCGAGAGGGAGAGGGAGACACTCGCACGGGGAGGGGTGGGGAGGGAAGAGGGGAGGAGGCGGGCCCGGCGAGCCGCCGGAAGGGGCGGGCTCGGCACCTTGACGGACAGCGCCGAACCCGGGCCGGGTTTGGTGGGGGGTGCGGGGAGTGCGAGGCGGGGTTCCGAGGACGGGCTCCGAAGAGCTGCGCTTAGGTTTGACAGGGGCTGAGGTCACCCAAGAGTCCTCTCGGAGGTACGCTTACTACACGCACTGAGAAGGCAACTGGGGGCGAGCAGGGGCGTGGTGCGAGGGGTACTTTCTGCGAGGCGAGAGCTGCCAGTTCCAGCAGCCAGCTTTGTGCAAAGAAGCCCCAGAGCCGCAAGAGGGTAACGAGTAACCCGGGAGAGGGGGTGTTGAAGGCGATTCCAGACACTTTGTGGGGAGACCAACTACGGCGGGGAAAGAATCCACTTTGAAGAGCGATCTCCTCCCCCGCTCCTGGCCTGAAACATCATTTCCGGGGCGGGGCGGGCGGAGGGTCCCGGATGTGCCGCCGCCGCTCGCTCGCTTTTTTTTTTTTCTTTTTCTTTTTCCTTTTTTTTTTTTTTTTTTTTTTTTTCCTCCCTTCGTTTCTGAGGCGCCGGAGGTGTTTCCAGTTGCATCCGCCTCCTGGCTTCTAGCGTGCGTGGGCGCTTCAAAGCTCCGTGGCCCTCGCCGTACTGGAGGGTCCGAGCAGCCCGCGCCCTCCTGCTCGCGGCGCTCCGGCCGGCTCCCGCCTCCTGCGGCCCCGACTTTGGAAGAGCGCGGGCGGCGGGGTGTGAGCGAGCTGCCTCCGCCGCCATTTTAGAACAGGCGAGCCTGGGGCGAGTGGGGGCCGCGCGCCGCCTCCCGCTGTCCCGCCGCGGTGTGGCGCGCGGACGGCCGGTCCCGAGCTCGTCCGGCCCCTGCTCCGGAGCGAGAGGCGAGGTGCTCCCTCCCTGCCGGCGGGGCGGGCGGCTGTCCTCGCTGCAGGACGAGAGAATGCTTGGCGGTGCCCCTCAGCGGAAGGCGCTGATGGGTGGGGTAACTCACACCTGCCTGAGATAGCATCCCGTTCGTTTCTGCCCCCCACCCCCCCAGAGTAAGGTGCTCTCGCCTCTTGAAAGCTGACCGAACCGGGATCTGAGCTCAGCCCACTATTACCGGCCTCACCCTCAGCTCTATTGACAACCTGCGGTATCTGAGGGTCTTGTTTCCGGCTGTGTAGACGAATGGCTTCCTCAGTATGGATGCTGTTAGCACACAACCGGCTCTGTGGAGCCCAGCCGCTCCTAGCTCACGGTTCCAGCATACTGGTCCAATTCTCTGCACGCAGGAGTCCTGCAGGCACATTCCCCTGGGCCCTGCCAGTGCCCCAAACCTCCAACACAGGCAGCTAAGCTGCTTATCCAAGACAATAACATTAGAAGTAGAGCCTAAGAAAGTCAGTTCTCTGGAGGCTTAATTTTTGCACCTGCAAAATAAGGAATTTGGGTCGACATAAATTCCCAGTGCTAAAATAATAATAGTGACCATTACTGAGCGCTTACGCTGCCCCAGACATTGTGCTTAGTGTTTTACATATATTATCTCATTTAATCCTCACAGCACCACTATTAGGTCCGAATATTCTCATTTTAAGGGAAACAGGCACAGAGTCTTTAAATAGTCAGCGGTTTTATTTTACTGCTCCGTGTCATGGAATATTAGATAAGGGTATTTTAGGAAGCAACTCTTGAAACAATAGGTTGCAGAAACTGATGTTGGGGTAGGTAATCTCATAACGACTCACAGAGGCTTATACTAGTGTGTTATAATGTAATAGTGAACGCGGCGAGCACAGAGCTAAAACTAAAAGGTTTCAGGACTCACTGGTGCTAGACCTTTTAGTCCGAGGCAAATGACAATGTGGTGACCAATAGCTTTTAAAAAACAAAAACAAAAAACAATCTCTCCAGATTTAGAATAATAGTTTCGATATACACATGGAAAATAAGGTACGCATTCCAGCTGTGTGAAAACTGGTAATCATTCTGAATATTCATTTCACTACATTTACAGATGTAAGTCCTCTGTTGTAATGATGTGCAGGGCAGTTTGCTCACACCCCGCAGCACTGAATAGCTTTGCTTTTTTTGTTGAATTGCTTGTTACAGTTTGTCCCTTCCCTAGCTGTCAGCTCTTGCTTCTTATTGCTGTCAGTGAGCACAGTTCTAGTGTCCTCCCCACCCTTTTAATTGACTGCTTTCAATCTGCAGGCAAGAAAACCACATAATGAAGCCTGTGCACGACTGTGTCCCAAGAGTATAAATAGGTACTTTGAGGAACTCTTAGAAAAAGTGTGTGACCTTTATGTGAGGACATTGTAACACCAGTTTTAAGCTGCTTAGAGACTGTTTGGTTTTTTGTGGGTTTTTTGGGGTTTGTTTTTTTTTAACCTATTTCTTGATTTGGCCTTTTCCTGAGTTAGGAATAGATAAATTTCCTTAAGTGAGTTCTCGAAAAGACAACTATTAGACTATTTTTCCCTGTTTTAAGATAACTGATGGTAGGACTTCTAACACCATAGCGAGGCTACAGTAATAGGAAATTTTCAATGTTACCACCACACTGACTCAGATAACCAAGCTACCAACTCAAGCTCTAGATTCAGAAACATGCTGGATTATAGATGTATGTATTGTTTTGTGCTATAACTAGTTAGGAAAGGACCCAGAAATCCCTTTACCTCTAGTCAGTTCTGATAGGATCTCCTTTTTGGTCATTTTTAAGCATAGCTGCAGTTTCACATATGTTGTACATATATTTCAGAAATAAATTACATAAGTCACAGAAGAGACCCAGCAGTATCTAGCATTTATCACCTGTTACAGGCAATACACACTAGCCTCAATAAGAAAAGACACCTAACCAAAAAATATTTTATATTCCTTGACAAATGCAATAAACTGCCAATGCAGTAATTTTTTGTTGAGTACCGAAAATGGGCCAGACATAGTTTTTGTCTGTAAAATGCTCAATGTCAGTATCTGTGAATTTAAAATGCTGTGTCCTTTGAACTTAGATTGTTTCTGCTCTCAGCTTGGACTGATTGGCAGAGACATCATTTAACATGTTTGTATCTGCATCACTTGAAAACTGTGAAGCCCAAATTATGTATGGATGAATACTTTATAAATCGCTCCTAAGGGTAAATTTCCTTTTCAATACTGTCATTAGGTTACTTCCTCTTATTGATATCTGCTGCATATTCAAGAACTAATAAATTAACATTAATGCTTGTAAAAGGAAAAGCTGCTTATGAAAAGATAAAATACTGATGAGGATAGATTTACTTCTGAAAAATTGTATGTATGAGAGTTTTGAAAATTAACGTATTGGTCTGTCACAGCTTCCCACTGAATTTGTGGTGAATCCACAAATGGAAACCACTCCTGTTTCAGACTTTTCATTTGATTATAATATCTGATTTTCTTCAGTTAAGGGACACCTAGAGTTTTAATTCTCCTATGTGAAATGAATAGTTTCAACCATTATTTATTGAGTACTTATGTATGCAGAGCCCTGGGGAATTAGACAACTAGATTACTAATTGCCTTTACTAGATCTGAAGTTCTGAGGATATATGAATTATCAATAATGATAGAGGGGTGCCTGGGTGGCTCAGTCGGTTCAGCATCTGCATTCAGCTCAGGTCATGATCCTGGGGTCCTGAGATTGAGTCCCACATCAGGCTCCCTGCTCAGCAGGGAGTCTGCTTCTCCCTCTTCTGCTGCCCCTCCCCCTCATGTGCTCGCTCTCTGGCTCTCAAATAAATCTTTAAAAAAAAAAGAAAAGACAGGTAAAGGCTAAGGTAATTCAAAATTATACATGATTTGCCACTATTCTTTGGCAAAGCCCCAAATCTACCCATCCTCACCCAAAATATATTTTGGTTTTAAAAACATTGCAATAAATAAATAAAAATAAAAACATTGCAATATTTTTTCTTCTGGTGGATTGGTCTAATTGTGTTTTAAGTAATACAAACCAGGTGTTTACTCAGCCGTCCTGAGGTAATACTTTATATCCTTACACCCTTATATATAACCAGGAATTGAATTTTTACCCCAGCACAGAAAGATGATAGTAGAATCCTATGTTGACTAATTTTTCTCAAGACCAGAATACACACATGCAGGTTTTTCCCTTCAATTAATGCAGAATGCAACATTAAAATCAAATAAATGGAGGGGTGTTGGGATGGCTAAGTCACTTAAGCATCCAACTCTTGATTTTGGCTCAGGTCATGATCTCAGGGTTGTGAGATCAAGCCCAGCATGGGGCTCGATGCTCAGCATGGAGTCTGCTTGAGATTCTCTCCCTCTGCACCTCTCCCCACTCGCATGTTAAATAAATAAATAAAATATTTTTAAAAAGTAAATAAAATAAAAATAATTGGAACAGCCCAAATGTCTATCAGTAGGAGGATGGAAAAACAAATTGTGATACATTCATACAATGGAATACTATTGAGCAATGAAAAGGAATTGGCTAGTGTTAAATAAAACAACACGGATGGATGAATCACAAAAACATTATGTTCAGCAAAAGTAGCCAGGCACAAAGAGTGCGTACCATATAAATCCATTTATAAAAAGTTCAAGAATAGGGAAAACTAATCTGTATTTAGTATTTCTCAGTGACGGTGGGGTGATGAGATGGGATTTACTGGAACAGCACGTAGGAGAATTATCTAAAGTGATACAGAGGATCCTGCACTGTCCAACTTGGTGGTGACTCCTATGGCCGTTAAAATCTAATTGTAAATTAATTAAAGTTAAATAAAACTTAAAAGTTCTGCAGTCACACTGGCGACATTTTTAATTTAGTTTTGGGGGGATAGTGGACAGAGAGAGAGAATCTTAAGCAGGCTCCACGCCCAGTGCAGAGCCCAACACAGGGCTCCATCTCAGCCCTGAGATCATGACCTGAGCTGAAATCTAGAGGCAGACGCTTAACCAACTGAGCCACCCAGGTGTCCCTCACACTGGCAACATTTTAAGTGCTCTGTAGCCACACATTTGGCTAGGGGCTACCAAATTGGACTGTACAGTTACAGAACATTACTATTACAGAATTTCTGTTAGAGTGCTGTTCTAGATTTTGTTTTAGGTAGTATTTACATGTGTGGTTACAATTGTCAAAACTGTATACACTGCACATTATATATGCCTTATATGTCAATAATACCTGCCCCCAAATCACTAATACACGTATTTATTATGGTCTCACCTACCCAGCTGAACCCACTTTTTCCTTAATATTTCATTCACCACTGCAGAGAAAAGAATAAGTAATAGATAGTAAAATTATCCTTGGCAAATCTTCAAAAATGTGTTAAATGTGACCATACGGTAGATAATGTTGATTTGCCGCTCAAAGAAAAGAGTTCTGCCACGATACGATCCTGAATACATCTAGAAACCAAAGGAGTTGCTTTTGAGGGCTTAAGTGAATGCTAGATGATTAAAGAGATTGTTTTTCCTATTTCCCTGTTGGAATGGAAATATCTTAAACATGTTGGATATCGTGTAATCTTATTCTGAGGTAACATTAGGAGTATTTGAGAGATTTTGATGCTAGCTCTATGACCAGGTTGAGAAAGTCATGTAAACTCTCTAGGTAACAGTTAAGCCTCATGGTTTTGGAGGTGCATGCAAGCAAAGGTTTGTAAATCAGGGATTAAACAATGAATGATCTCAATTCTAAAATTCTAATTTTCATGCATTTTCAGACATTGCTCACCAGGTGAATTGGTTCAAAATACTAAACATATATGTTCTTGTAACACTTGTATGAAATTAGAAAATTTTTTTCATGGAGTTAATACTTCCTATAAAATTAATAGATACTTCCACCAATATTTCTTAACTTATGAACTGCAGGTATATTTTTATAAGATAATGAATTTGAACTGTGTTAGAGATTAATTCTTATAACTTAATCAGCAATTAATGTCAGCAATGTATGCTGAAAAGTATTTTATTTTTACTCAATTATTATAAAAAATGTGATTTTATTTGATCCAGTCTTTAACTGTCAAAGAAATGCTTTTTAAGTTGGTTCTCTCCCTCCCTTTATTTTTTCCCCCCTTAAATGTAATGAACAGTCTGGAAAAAAACATCTCCCAAGTTCCTGTAAGGCCACTATTCCTGTTTAAATATACTAAAAGTATCTTCCCACTGGAACATGTCAAATATCTCACCCTCCCCCCAACATCACAATACATTATAAAGTCTACATTTAAATAGTTTTTTAATACTTAGGTCAACAGTTAAAGCATATGACTGAATTTTTGTCACCCTTATAAATATTTTTTTTTACTGACTTACCTCAGCCACTAATAGGAAAAAATAGATCACCTATTCAAAGTACATGAATTTGTCTCTTGATGCCATTTTGTTTTGTTTCAAAAAGAGAATTTATGTGCATGGAATATTTTTTCCAAAAATTTTGTTTTGTTTTACTTACATTTTCATTTTGAGAGACAAGGAACACAAAAATATACATTGTACAGTGGAATGTTTAAAACACTTGCCTCCAAACACTGTTTGAAATTTTAGCTAGAATTTTTTTCCATAAAAGAGATTAAAGTCATTTTTAAGACTCCTAGATCTGGCTTAATGTGTCAAAGTACTTACTAGAATTTGATTTTGGAGACCTCCAGCCCCACGTCATATCAAACAGTAGATGCACTCATATACCACATAAAATATACATAACTAAGAACTGAGTTACAAATGATATAACAAGTTTGTAGACATCTAATTATTTGTTCATCTTGATCCAGCTTTCTTTTCATATTTTGAAGTCAACTTATTTTTAAGATCAACATTTTCAGAGAAGCTTGAAAAATATGTAACTTCTGAATACAGTGCTTCATGAATAAAATGGCCATGAAATATAGCAGGGAAATGGAATTAAAACAGTTTATCTCTTAATTTATTTTTCGTTCTTCCTGTGGGGGGTGGAGGGAATGTTAATTAACCAAAAATATGGAAATCCACTGAGATAACAAAATTATAGTAAACTTCAAATACTGGTTTCATAAAGATGAAGAAAAAAAACTAATGTAATCAAGAAATAGAAAAATTATTTTCTAAGGTGACTTAAGTGTATTTGAACTCAGTACCCTAATTTGCCACTACAATCTTTACTTCATTATAGAATTACACATAAAAATCAAGACAATTGGATTTACATTGCCAGGATATTCTATTTGTAGCTTCAAATGTGTGACACAATAATTATAGACTTCTTGTTAAATGTGATATCATCCTTCACCCACAAGAAGTAACCCTTAAAGAAAGAACACTAATTTGGTTGAAGATTGATGAAAGACAAGAAATATGAATGTGAATAATTTAAAATGATATATGAAAGTCTGACGGGATTTTTCATAGGGTTAAACATGCCTATTTTTGAAAGTGAATAATTTTTTTAAGATTAAATTCTTCCTGAAAGCAAATCAAAAAGATAAAAAGTAAAAATCGCATAAAAAACCATGTCACTTTCTTTCAACTCAGTACTGAATCAGTGACCCAACATTGTAATCCAAAGCACTGTGTTTCTGGAAAAGCCAGAAAATACATCAGCTTCTAAGGAACCAGCTATAGAGACAGCAGAACTGAATGATGCATAAAAAAGAAGAGCTAAAATGGAGCTTTATCTGAGTAGGCATTCACACTGCTGAGGCATACTCACTTTCTTGGTAAACTAGGGAAGTATCCAATATAAATAATTCTTATAAGAAAGTTTTTAAGTTAACTTAGTTGTACAATCAAAGCATTACACCTTATTAGCATTTCTTGAAAAAACAACAACACACTACTATATTGGGCAATCATCTTTGAGAAAGAAATACTCTAAAAGTTTATTGTAGACATCAAAAGATAGAATGCTTACCTGTCAGAAACAGGTACGCTAGGCTGGGAGTTGTAACACTTTTGCAAAGGAAGTCAACACAAACTGAAATAGCCCACAAACACTCTTCATCTGATGCCAACGATAATGAATCAATATAAAGGCGAGAGAAGGAAAAAGTGCAACCAGAAAATATAATCACCTGAGGTGAGGTTTGTTTTGTTTTGTTTTTAAAGTATTGTGGCTTGTGAGCTGATTTGCTCTGCTTGTCTTTTTTCATTTGTGGAGAATGAACCAACAAGAAACGAAGAAGGAAGTAACAGTCGTAGAGGCAAATGTAGCTAAGACTTGGATTAATGCTCTAACTGGGAATAGTGAGAGATACATTCTGAAAACTGGTAGAAAGGAAATACTGACAATATGTGATAGTTCCTGAGCATAAAAAATACCCAGTTCCCAGATACTTACTGAGGTTGTGCTATATATGCTACAGAAGTTACCACGGGCACTTTGGGGGCGGCGGGGAGACCAGAGCAGGTAGGGAACGAAGAAAGCAAGATAGAAAAGAACTGAAAGTCCAAGTTCCTCCCTATACTAGGTGTCTTTTATTCCTCCAGATTCACTCATTCTCTACTCGTCTTTGCCCCCCTTTCCAGAATGCTGACCTTCATGGACGACCTCATTTGATTCCCGTGCTTTCTGGTTTCCGGGAGTGGGCAGCACTGACAGGAGACTGGAGTCAGGGAGGAGAGTGAGGTCTGGGTATCATTACCCTATTTCCCTTCCTACAGTGTTGCTTCAGAATAGCTGTATCCCTTGACTGAAGATTCTGATAACAGCTCCTTCCCCCTCGTACCTTTGGGTTTAGGGGCGTAATGTTAGCCCCACGGTTCCCTAGGTTGATGCGTCATCCAGTTGGCTCCCCTACACCCGCTAGGCCCTCTGCACTTTACATCTCTTCAGAGTTGCCCTCTTTCTCGTGTGATCTGTTTCTTTTTGGGACTTTGTTGCCACCAAATAAGATCACAGACCATGGGGGCACCTGGGTGGCTCAGTCAGTTAAGCGTCTGCCTTCGGCTCAGGTCATGATCCTGGAGTCCAGGATTGGGCTCTCTGCTCAGTGGGGAATCTGCTTCTCCCTCTGCCCCTCCCCACTCTGGTTCTCTCTCTCAAATAAATAAATAAATAAATAAATAAATAAATAAATAAATAAATAAAATCTTAAAAAAAAAAAAAAAGATCGCAGACTGTATTCCTCTGTTAGAGCTGCCATAACAATGCACACAGACTGATTGACTTTAACAGAAACTTACTTTCTCAAAATCCTGGAGGTTAGAAGTTCAAGTTCAAGGTGTCAGAGGGGTTGGTTTCTTTATTTTTTTTTAAGATTTATTTATTTGAGAGAGAGATCACAAGCAGGGGGAGCAGCAGGCAGAGGGAGAAGCAGGCCCCCTGCTGAGCCCAATGTGGGGCTCAATCCCAGGACCTTGGGACCAGGACCTGAGCTGAAGGCAGACACTTAACCGACTGAGCCAGGCAGGTGCCCCTAAGGGGTTGGTTTCTTCTAAGGTCTCTCCTTGGCTTATAGATGGCCATCTTCTTATATCCTCACAGGGTCTTTCCTCTGTGTGTTTATGTCCTAATCTTGTCTTTATAAGGATACCAGTGGTATTCGATTAGGGCTCATCCTAATGAACTCATTTTAACAAAAGAGCCATTCCCCAAATACAGTAGCATTCTGAGGTACTGGGAGTCAGGCGTTCAATATATAAATTGTGAGGTGGGGGAAAACAATTCACTAATAAGAGACTTGTTGAAAAAGAGACATGGAATAAATTAGAAAATAATCTCAAGATTATGAGTACAGTATAAATATAAGAAAAGGATAGTATTACACTTACTCTGAGCAGAACATTAGGAAGGGGAAGAGAAGGGGAGGGAAATGAGCACAGTTTTATAAATGCAAATCCCAGTGGCACATTGAAGTGGAGACACTCACACAGAAACCACATGAGCTAGGAAGAACCGTCCGGACCGAGCTGGGAGCCTTCTAGGTAACGGAATAACAATCATCGCTAACATTTAGGAAGCACCACACAGACTGCTAGTTATCCTTTCCCTTCCTCTATCCTAACGGAATTTCTCCTGTTTTAACTGGACCCTTTCCACAAAATGACCTTCCGGACCTCCTTTTCCAGTTTTACTTGAAGCAGATGAGGACTCGTAACTGAGTTCCGGTCAGTAGGATGTAATCAGAACAGTTCCTGGGGCCCCTTCTAAGAAATCTGCACCTTGCTTACTTTGCCCCTTTACCCTTTCATCCCCTTCTCCAGCCTGGCGCTCCAAACTAGAGTGCCACAACCTTGGACCAAGCCAGGCACTGGACCATCACAGAATTGGAGACTAAGTCCGTAATTGATTGTGAGACCCCTATTATCAGATGCCCTGTATCATCTATGTTTACAGGAGAAAAAACAAAAACCATAGCCATCTTGTTTTCGGTCTCCCAGCTGAAATGAATCCTAATTAGTACAAGCATTTTCTAGGTGCTAGGTACTGTTCTCAGTTTTTTACATATATTATTTTAATTAATCCTGTTAACATTTCTTTATGTACATACTATTATCATCCTCCATAAGGAAACAGAGATTAAGTAATTTTCCCTAAACAACATACCTTGTAGAGTTTAGGATTTAAACCACACTAAGAATCTGGTCACTCTGTTGAGCCGCCTTTCGCTAGACTGATCTTACACCCAATAGTGCCGTTGAAGGGGAATCCAGTTATTTTTGAAAGCTACAGCCTAAAGAAGAGAGTCGTATCTGATTTTGCAGCAGTGTTACATGGTCTTTCAAAGGAGGGAAAGCAAACGAAATGCACTACTTAGGCAAACTTTTGTACACATCTATCATCTTACTGTCACTGCTTATTTTCGCCTAAAATTTCCCACCATTTTGTTGACCCACAACGTGTCTCTTTCTAAACTTAATTTTTAAAACCTTGACTTTGGAGCCTCTTGTGAAGCTCTAGAAATCTAAGATGTGTTTGCTTTGTAGTTATCTGGCTGTGATCAGCCCCATAGGGCAAGAAGGTGTTTCAGATCCGTGCCACAAAGGAACTTCCCCTTGGCCATATTCTGCCAGAGCCCTTCTCAGAGCCCCAGCTGGGATAATCTTTGGTGCGATCCAGGGGCAACTTCTGCACTTAATTGTCAGATTCCTCTTGAGAAAGACTCAGCTCTCAGTCAGGAGTCAATCCTTATGGTGACAGTCTCTGCTGCACTCCCTTTAGCAGCAGGAGAGCTTTCAGAGTGTTACCGGCTTTGTTAACCCCGCTCTTAGAGAAACTGGAGAAAAAAGGATTTTAAGGGCATCTTGATTTTTTTTAATGTTTGGAAAGAGGAAAAAACTGGACCAGTGGAGATTGTTCTATTCCCTTCCCATCTGGCCACATAAAAGGCTTCAGAAAGGCCATTGGATCTACTCAGAGGATATTAACACACTATAATTCCATAAAGAAATAATGCAATAAATAAGAGAACCATTTATCCACTTGCAGTAAGAAGTTCTGAAGGCAGAACACAGAAGGCAAAGGACCTATGATGTCTCTCACACAATTTGCTTTCACGCTATAGATAGTACTGACCCTCAAGAATAGCTTTATTAGGATGGGATTTTGAAATGATTCCATCCCTGTGCCTACTGTGGTTTTTAATTTCTACTCCTTCTAACCAATTTTTCCAGCTAACAGAGACATTTATATAGTGCATTCATACTCAGTATTATGCCATCTCGGGGTAGAAATAAATGCATGTTCCTTTTTTAAAACAGCTGTATTGTGGTATAATTCACATAGAGTAAAATTCAACCATATTAAGTGTACAATTAGATACATTTTGGCAACGCCTGCAGTCATTTGGCCACGATCATAATCAAGCTATTGAACATTTCTATCACCATCAAAAGTTCCCTTGTGGTTCTTTGCAATCAATCTTCTCTCACCCCCTGTACCTCACCCCAGGAAAACTTTGATCTGCTGTCACTGGATTTTCCCTTTACTAGAATATCATATAAATGGAAATATACAATATTTAAAGTTGGGTTTTTTTTTCTTTTTCTTTCTTTTTTTTTTTTTTCTTCTATTTGGTCTGGCTTCTTTTACTTGTCAGGATATTTCTGAGATTCATCCATATATTACATGTATCGGTAATTCATTTATTTTTACTACTGAGTAGTGTTCCATTGTATGGCTATATTCCAATTTGTTTTCTGATTTTTGTTATTGTTAATAATGCTGCTATGAGCGTTTGTGTAGAAGTGTTCTTGCGGACAGATGTTTTCGTTTCACTAGTAGATACCTAGAAGTGAAATTTCTGTGTCATGGTAAGTGTATGTTTTTACTCTATAAGAAATTGCTGGAATGCTTTCTGGAGGGGCTTTATCGTTTTGTACGGCCAGCAGAAATGTGTGAGGGTTCTAGCTGCTCCACGTCCTTACCAACCCTTTGGCAAGAATTAAAGTTATCTTTTCAATTTTAGTTACATTAATGGATGTGTAGTGATAATGTCATTGTGGTTTTAATTTGTATTTCCCTAGTAACTACCCACGTCGAGCTTCTTTTCGTGTGCTTACTGTCCATTTGTAGATCTTCTTTGTAAAAGGGCGGTGTTTTGTCTACTTTAGAGTTGCTTCTTTTCTTACTGAGTTATAAGAGTAGTCCTTTGTCAGATACAGATTTTGCAAGGATTTCTCCCAGGGATGGCTTACCTTCTCATTTCCTTAAACTCATCTTTCAAAGAGCAAAATAGTTTAATTTTGATGAAGTCTTATCTATCAAAATTGTATTTTATGGTTTGTGCCTTTGCCTTACCTAAGAATTTTTGCCTAACCCAAAGTCGTTTGGTTTTTCTCCAATTTTCTTAACAAAACTTTTTATTCCAGCTCTTAAGGTTAGGTCTATGAGACATTTTGAATTAGTTTTTCTGTAGGATGTGAGGTAAGGGTTGAGATTCACAACTTTTGTTTCTTTTTTTTTTTAAGATTTATTTATTTATTTTAGAGAGAGAGGGAAAGAGCGCACAATCGGAAGGGGCAGAGGGAAAGGGAGAGAGATTCCCAAGCAGACGCTGCACTGAGCTTGGAGGCGATGCGGGGCTTGAACTTGACTCTGAGATCGTGACTTGAGCCAAAACCAAGAGTCAGACGCTTAACTGACTGCACCATCCAGGTGCCCGACATTCACAAATTTTCGTACAGATATCCAACTATTCCAGTACCATTTGTTAAAAAGACTATCTTTCACCACTGAATTGCCTTTCTGTCTTCGACAGATTGGTTGCCCATACACGTGTGGGTCTATTTTGGGATTCTGTTCTATTGCATTGGTATGTTTGTCTCCTTACCCTCATACCAGATTATTTTGATTACTGTCACTTTATAATAAATTTTGAAACCCGGCACTATTAACCTGTTCTCTTCTGTTCTTTTTCAAAGTTGTTTTGGATATTCTAGGTCCTTTGAATGTTCATATGAATTTTAGAATCAACTTATCAGTTTCTATAAATAGACTTGCTGGGATTTGGGTCAGTATTGTGTTGGATCTATAAATCAATCCAGTAAGAATTGACATCTTAGTAATAGAGTCTTCTGACCCATGGAAAAGATATATCTCTCCTTTTACTTAGATATTCTTTAATTTCTCTCAGTAATGATTTTTGTTTTTTATATACAGGTCTTTCACAACTTTGTCAGATTGATCCCTAAGTATATCACAATTTTGATGCTATTGTAAGTGATATTGTTTGTAAATTCCTTTTGTCCATTACTAGTATAGAGAATATAATGGGTTTTTTTTTTAAAGATTTTATTTATTTATTTGACAGAGATAGAGACAGCCAGCGAGAGAGGGAACGCAAGCAGGGGGAGTGGGAGAGGAAGAAGCAGGCTCCCAGCGGAGGAGCCCGATGTGGTACTCGATCCCAGAACACCGGGATCACGCCCTGAGCTGAAGGCAGACACTTAACAACTGCGCTACCCAGGCACCCCGAGAATATGATGGTTTATATGGATCTTATATCCTGATACATTGTAAAAGTCACTGTGGATTCCAATAGAGATGTGAATCAAGACCATTTTACTTCTACCTTTTCAAAAAGTAAAAGATTTCCTCTCCTAACTCCTTCACCCCACTAAAGGCCTCAGAGATAAACACTGTTAACAAGTTTTGGCTTTAGAGCCTCTGGTAGTTCAAATTTAAATAGCCATCTATTGAAACTCTACAAAGAAAGATGAAAAATTTACCCTATTTTTCCTTTCTTCATCTTGTTTTTCTCCCTGACTCCAATTTTTCAAAATTACATTATACTTTTACATGGTCTAGACTTATAATAATTTTTTTCCATTTTTGATCATATAGTAGGATTAAGTAAGCTGAATAAACATCCTTCAGCAAACACCTAAAAACTCTGGATAAAGTATTTTAAAACAGTTTATTAAATGCATTGCTGAGCTGGCAAGCAAGTAAGGGGAATTCTTAGGAAAGAACAAAAGCTCCAACCAAAAAAAGTAAAACCAGTGTTGAAAAGAGAAATCTACCATTCCTTAGTGAGCTAGAATTTCAATTTAATGGTCACTTGGAGACTGGAGACAAAGCCTTGGACCTCATGAGATGAGAATTATAGTCTGAAACCCCTCCACAAAGCCAAGACCTCAAGGCTACACCCTCAAAGAAAATGTGAATTAGGCAGAAGAAAACAAACAGTCACATAAGAGAGAGGACAAAGAAGACATAGAGGGCCAGGGGTCTTGGGCAAAAGAGATTATGGTATGAAATCCTTTGCAGAATCAAGTAAACTCTTTCTATTTTTATTTATGTAGCAATTATTTTCAATGACTATTGATGAGTGTGGTTTCATTTTAATATGTTCTATACTTTTCATCTCAGTCTCCGAATCCTTTTTCCCTGTGGTTATTGGATAGAGATGAATTTATGAACAGAAGAAAGAGTAGCTCCCCTCACTCTCAGGCCTAACTTTCAGAAAATCCACAGACAGCTAATGTACAATAAATATCATTGGGTGTCTTGGGCTTAAGGTCGATGAAAATGAATTTTAATTTAGTTAAGATATTTTTGTGCTTGCAAATGTAATTAGTATGCCACTCTTTAATTTTTTTTTTTTTTTTTTTGCTAGATTCAAATCTGGAATTTTAAGACACAAAAATATTGGAAAACTGTGTTTTCTTAAAAAAATTTTTAAACCTCACTTCATATACTTTTATTTGTATGAAAAAAAAGGAGAATACAGTTAAGTACCACTTTGACAAATATATTAGCAATAGTGAGTTTGTGTGAAAAACTAGGAAAGTTATAGAAAATAAAATACAAAACAAAAATTTAGAACTATAATTTTTTTTAAAAAAAGCAACAAAACTCAATTCTTTGCTTCTAGGAAATGTTGATCCTTAATGTTCACAGTTTGGAATCCTTTTAATTTTATAAATCCCCACAAAGTGATTTACTGGTTTCATAAATTTCTTTCACTGAGTGTATAAAAATGTTCTTGATTTCTAATTTCCGTTTGTGCTGTAGTGTTTCTCCTTCACGGGTTTGGAATTTTGTGAATTCTAAGTGGGGTTTTAAATGAACTTGCAGGTTACATAATTAGGCATTTTTCTCTCCCCTTCCCGGTTCTGAAGCCTGCAGATGGTTGCTTTTAAGGGAAGAAGACTCAGTATCCTCTTCAGCCGAACACGCCTTCCTTCTCGCATTAGTGGGATACTAGTGTTAGACCACCCTAAAATTAACTTTTTCCCAGTAGCCTCCATAATGATTGAAAATCTGTTGCACTTCCTATTAAGAAAGTTGCATATTATCTGGGCAACTTTCTCCTGGCAATAGCATCACAAGAGTTTACCCGACTTACTTTGAATTTGGGTTTTAGAACTAGCTTTATTACAGTGTTCTGAGGAAATCCCTTCAGCTCTGTGGGCTTCAGTGTTTGATCTATAATGACCTACAAAAGGATTAGCAATTTTTTAATTTCAAGGAATCCTCTAAAGTGGATTGCTCCAAGATGTGTAAACAATGCAGTGGCTCCAAATTTATAATTTAAAATAGGTCACTTGGTTATTGGTAAAATAACCTGAAACAGTGTCATAGTGTTTAAGCTCCTGAACAGATACAAACATACTTGAGTGCAGTTTAGTTTTTGAATTTTTAAAATTTTAACATGCTTAAAATGCTACCTTTTACTTTCTCTCTCTCTCTCTCTCTCTCTTTTTTTTTTTTTTTCAAAATTTTATTTATGGGGCACGTGTATGGCTCAGTCAGTTAGGCGTCTGCCTTCCGCTCAGGTCATGATCTCAGGGTCCTGGGATTGAGCCCCACGCTGGGCTCCCTGCTCAGCAGGGAGTTGCTTCTCCCTCTCCCTCTGCCTGCGGCTCCCCTGGCTTGTGCTCTCTCGCTCCCTCTCACTCTCAAATCAGCAAATAAAATCTTTCTTTTTTAAAGATCCTGAGATCATGACCTGAGCCCAAGTCAGACACTCAACTGACCGAGCCACCCAGGCACCCCTACGTTCTACTTTCTATTGGTAAAACTCAATATGGGAATATTGCAATTGAAATACTAGAATTTGAATTTTCTTTAACTCTAACCTTGTATAAGAATTTTAACATAGTAAAAGTCTGATGAAACAGCTATTCATTGGGGCAAATTTTGTCCATATCAATAGGCTTTTATTGATTGAATTAATGTAATCGTCTTTCACCATGGCAAGGTGTGTGTTTAGATGGTCCCTTTTTTTTTTCTGTAAAGTTAGATGTGGCAAACTACCTCCTAAAGGCTATGGGGAAGGTTTTAAAGTATCATTGAAAATGTTCAAATGCTTAGAAAAAATATTTAGACTTACAAAATACTTTGGACTCTTTGTGCTATATATATCCAAAGTACTGTTTAAATATTCTTATCATATGTTCACTTTAACCACACTTATAGCTGTTTCTCTTATGTTTATATCTCTCAACATGTACACTGTCATTGATGTGAGAGATATATGTGTGTGTGTGTATATCCATCCATCCTTCATTATTAGTTAAAAATAATTTTTAAAAATATCAACACAGCATAAAAATTTGCAATGTTTTATGCCTATATTCATGAGGAACATGATTTTACCTTGAATGAAACTAAAACAATGCAGTAGCGAGAGGGGATGCTTTTCAATGGAATTTTGCTGTATTATCTTGGACAATGATGATAGCTAACATTTTCTGAGGCTTCTCCTTGTGCCAGGCACTGAGCTGTGTATTCACTCCTCCTCACAACAACCCTAAGACATAGGTACTATTATCATTCCCATTTTTGAATATTGAGAAAATGAGGCCCAGAGAGCTTCAATAATTTTTCCTAGGTCATAATTTTTCCAATATTAACGAAGTCCAGATACACACATCCAGTTAAGGACCTACAGTTCACCATGCTGCCCCTCTAGGATACTGATGACCATATACGTTGACTAAACACAAATCATATTTTTCCCAAAAATGAGTAGGCCCACCCGAATTAATGATGAATCCAGACTTTTCAAAAATGCTTTAAAAGATATGCCTATTCAGCCCACGGAATGGGAGAATATATTTGCAAATGACACTACAGATAAAAGACTGGTATCCAAGATCTACAAAGAACTTCTCAAACTCAATACACAAGAAACAAATAAACAAATCATAAAATGGGCAGAAGATATGAACAGACACTTTTCCAATGATGACATACAAATGGCTAACAGACACATGAAAAAATGTTCAAAATCATTAGCCATCAGGGAAATTCAAATCAAAACCACACCAAGATACCACCTTATGCCAGTTAGAATGGCAAAAATTGACAAGGCAAGAAACAACAATTGTTGGAGAGGATGTGGAGAAAGGGGATCCCTCCTACATTGTTGGTGGGAATGCAAGTTGATACAGCCAATCTGGAAAACAGCGTGGAGATCCGTTAAAAAGTTAAAAATTGAGCTACCCTATGATCCAGCCATTGCACTACTGGGTATCTACCCCAAAGATACAGATGTAGTGAAGAGAAGGGCCATAGGCACCCCAATGTTCACAGCAGCCTTGTCCACAATAGCTAAATCGTGGAAGGAGCCGAGATGCCCTTCAACAGATAACTGGATTAAGAAGATGTGGTCCATATATACAATGGAATATTACTCAGCTATCAGAAAGAACAAGTTCTCAACATTTGCTGCAACATGGACGGCACTGGAGGAGATAATGCTAAGTGAAATAAGTCCAGCAGAGAAAGACAATTATCATATGGTTTCTCTCATCTATGGAACATAAGAACTAGGAAGATTGTTAGGAGAAGAGGGATAAAGAAAGGGGGGTAATCAGAAGGGGGAATGAAGCATGAGAGACTATGGACTCTGAGAAACAAACTGAGGGCTTCAGAGGGGAGAGGGGTGGGGGAATGGGATAGGCTGGTGATGGGTAGTAAGAAGGGCACGTGTTGCACGGTGCACTGGGTGTTATATGCAACAAATGAATCATCGAACTTTACATAGAAAACCAGGGATGTACTGTATGGTGACTAACATAATATAATAAAAAAATTTATTATAAATAAAAAAATTAAAAAAATAAAAGATATGCCTATTAATATAGCAAAAGGTAAAGAATATGAAACTTTTGGTCTAATTCAATCCATTAATCTAATGATAATCAGGTGCTCTAGGATTTCATCATGCATCTCAAACCACGAGACATTAATTTTTAGAACATGAGACTTACTTGTTTATAATAGTATATACCTTATCTGAAAACAAGAATCATCATCTTCATAAAGCACATCCCTTTCCACATGTTCATTTAAAAATCTGAATATTCAAGAAGCCCAGACTTCTCTGCTGACGAGCATCTCTTAATTCAAGTCCCACAAATGCCTTCAACTCAAAATGTCCAACATTCGACCTTATTATTTTTATCCTAAAATTTCATTTGTTTATCCTATATTTCTTTTCTTGATGAATGGCATCACTGAGCTAGAAATCTGGTAGTCATCGTAGACTCCTCTCTATTACTTCCCTCCTAGAGCCAGCGAGTCACTGAGTCCCAGCATTCTATCCCTTTCATCCTTCATCTCTTTACACTCCCTGTTTTCCCTTCTTCCCCACTGCCACTGTCTTAGAACAGTCCCATCTCCCTGGAATTACTTGAGCTGACGCTCCCAATGGTTTTTCTTTTATCTGATATAGAAACTGCTACTAGAATCTTTTTTTTTTTTCTTTAAGATTTTATTTATTTATCTGAGAGAGGGAGAGAGAGAGAGCACGAGCCTGGGGAAGGGGCAGAGGGACAAGCAGACTCCCCGCTGAGAAGGGAACCTGATACAGACCTTGATTTCGGGACCCTGAGATCATGATCTGAGCCGAAGTCAGAGGCTTAACTGACCAAGCCACTCCGGTGCCCCTTGAATGATCTTAGCATAGAAATCTGATTATGTCTTTCCTCTATGGAAACTTCTTCAGTGGTTCTTCCTAGTTTTTAGGGTATTGTGCAAATTCCTAAGCTGAACGCACAATGGTCATTATCATTTGGCATGGGCCTGTCTCTCTAGAAAATTGGCCAGTCTTCCTCCCTGTCTGGTGGCGCAGGGTCAGTGATAGGCTAAACTAGGGAGCACCCAGGCGGGTGGCTGGAGTTCAGCGGTGAGGTGTATCTCAACTATGGTTGCAGTTCCTAGAGCCAGTGGGCAAATACCAAGAGTTATGTCCTCTGGAGTGCATGGTGAGGTCTGCAGTAACAATCCAAACCTGAGAGCTAGATTCGGAGCCAAAACCAAACTATGGAGCCAAGCTGAACTAAAAAACTGGGTAAACCAAGGAGCGAGGGGTGTTGGAAGGAAGGTCTGTCTGAAGGAATTCCTGAGATGGATCACAAATATTTGTAGCAAGGTTTTATGTTATTTGCATGCCAACTGTGAGGACATGCTGGGTTTCATGAAAGTGGATTAAAGTAGAATAGGTAGAAAACACTTGCTTTTATCCAGGGATGTTACTCGGTTTCATGTGTCTGTGTCTATCCCAGGTCACTGCTTCTCCCTGAAAGGCTTGCTTCCACTTCCCTGTTCTCTAACTCCTACTCATCCCGCAGATGCCTGTAAGCATCACCTCTTCTGCCAATGGTAATAGCCAACATCAGTCGAGCATTTACAGTCTAGAGGCACTATGCCAAATGCTTTAATATATAATCTCCCTTAAACCTCCTTAGCAAAGGTACTTCTAGCTTCTTGGATTTTCAGATTGAGGAACTGACGTTTGGAGAGATGACTCAGCATGCACAACAATTACATGATAGAGTAGGGAATTAAACCCAGACATTCTGACTCTAGAGTTCCAACTTGTCAACCACCATTGGCCTTTGCCAATTCCCCAGACTGATTTGAGATGCCTCTCCAGATGCGTGTGTGTTTACACTATCATGGCCCCATTCCTCCCTAATATAATGTTTTATTTATCTGTATCTCCCAGTGGTTGAAAAGCTCCTAAAAATCAAGGGTCAAATACCTATGACAAAAGTAGAATTTCAATGAGCATTAGTTTAATTAATTAATCATTACTGTCCATCAAGTCACTAGGGAGCTTTATTAAGGACATTGGGTATTGAACCCCCCAAAAATTCATGTCAACTGAATCTGGACTGTTGTGTTATTCTTTTGTCCTTAGAGGATATTTCTTTAATAAAATCTGGGGTCAGTCAACTAGACTGAGAATATTCTCTCACTTAGACAGTATTAGATATGGATAAAATATCATTTTCCTTTGTCTTTATACTTTATGCAATTAACTGTCTGCTTCAGGTAATCATTATCACACTACAGTTTTCAAGGTGGTTGCCCATACGTAGTATACTTAACTAACATGTTTTTCCCAGCTCATTCTTATTTTATATCCAGCTTGACCTTCATGAATTATGATATCTTATCCTTTCTCTAACTTTTGTGTTTTGGGGTTTCAGTGGAATCTAAGAGAATAGTTGACTCCTTTGACTTTCATCCTGAGTGACTATATGAGACTCAGAACAGCCATAGTTTGATCAAAGATGTTTTCAACCAATTGTTTCAAATTAGGAGTTTTACAATTTTATTTCAGCCCACCAATAAGTAACTCTCAGGCTTCTAAAGGAAGGAGAAATGGAAGGGGGGGAGACCTAAAAATACACCACTGGGAAGGATATACATTGTCTAGTTCCAACCAGGCTTGAGGAAATTAGCCATTAGTCTTGTTCAGGCAGGTGCCCCTGGCCCCAGAGGAATGAAGTGAGAAGTGTATCTATGCACAAGAAAGCAGCTTGTAGTCTCTTCCACGCCCTGCCTCTTCTTCCAGTCACACCTCAAGCGGCAGCAAAGTGAATTTACTTTGCTCACAAAATGGTCAGAAGGATCATGAAGACATTCAATCTCATTTGTTTCCAGATTTAATCCTGCCCAGACCAGTATTTTTTTTCCTTTTTAAATATGAAGAATAGGGAGTACAGACTAACAAAATACGAATACAACTTCACAGTGCAAAAACAGAGCAAAGAAATCGCTTAAATTTTTTGTGAGCTAGTGATAGCATCGTATTAGAAGGGAGAGAAAGACATTGCAAGCTGTTCAGTCAAGGCCATGGATCTCACTAGGACACCTTGCTAGGTTTCAGGGTGTAAAGGGAACGTGGGGTGGAGTAGGTCCCACCTCCAGTCACGATCTCTTTCACCTTCAGGAGTAGAGGGCAGCCTTGGAGCCCGGGGCTTTGTCTCCAGGGCTTTCGATCAGAGCAGCTGCTCCATGGCCCATCACTCCCCCTGTCCCCCCACCCAGCACACAGGGATAAGGCTCCAGATCTCTTCCGCATCTGTCATGATATAGCCAGACACTGAGACCTTGGAAGATGTGTGCAAGATGGCTTAGGTACAAATGGAAAGAGTTCTGGTTGAGCAAGAGATAATCATCTATTGTGTCAAACTCCTGAGATGTTACAGTTTATCTGATGCAGCAACTAGCTTTATCCTACCGAATTAGGCGTCCCCAGAATTGCAATGGGCCTGCAAACTTAGGGGAAAAGCTTTCTTAGATCATTCCGTCTTCATTTTGTTTTCCTTCAATCTTTTTAAAAGATTTATTTATGTGTTTTAGAGAGAGACGGGGAGCACACGGGCAAGCAAAAGCGAGGTCCGGAGGGGCAGAGGGAGAGAGAGAAGCTCAAGCAGACTCTACGCTGAGCCCAGAGCCTGATGCCAGGCTCAGGGCTCCATCCCAGGACCCTGAGATCTTGACCTGAGCTGAGATCAAGAGTCGGCCGCTTAACTGACTGAGCCACTCAGGCGCCCCTCCTTCAATCTTTAGCAAAAAGATTTTTAAATCTCTCCATCCTTCCTGGCTCTGTTTCCTGATATTAAAGGAAGGACCATAGGTCAACTTTGGGCCACTGTTAAGGAGGAGCAGCTCATGTCTGAGACTAGATTTTTGGTGGTAACAGCATTAATTAGTGATAGACGTGAGTGAAAAGATGAATCTGGAGGACAGGGCAGGACCCTGTAGTCCAGTTCTCTGTTCCAAAGGAGATTTCCCACTGAGTTCCAACTCTGGAAGCTCTAGCTTTTATTTTATGCGGGGTTTTTTTGTGGGGGGGGATTGTTTGTTTGGTGGGGGGAGTTGTTTCCTTTAAGTTTTATTTTTTTAAGAAATATTGTATTTTTCCCCCCAAGATCTTACCAGGTACGGCCCTATGCATATTTTAAAATACAAATGCTACTATTATTGTAATTTTACAGTAGCAAAAAAAAATGTGGTTTCTTGAGTAGATTTCATTTCTATTGACATATTTGCAATTTTACGTACATAGTTCAAAGTTAAAATCAATGTTGGTCAAATTACCATGTATTACACATCGGTGGGATACAATCTGACCTTACTGCTATCAACTGCTATCAAAATTTAGCAATAAAAATCAGCGAGATTGACAAGTACATTTAAGAAATGAATCTTTTTTACGGTAAACAATATGAAAGTTGATTGGTAAAAATAAGCGAAATGTGTAAATGAAAATCAACTTTCACACTCAAAATTATTATGGAAGCATAAAGAAAGCCAGGAGAGAACACACTTCCACAAATAAATTTTCATCTTGACTTTCCACAGCAAAAAAGCCAAAAACAAACAAATGAAAAATGGTAGAAAAAAAAAATCTGTCTTCAAAATTAAGACGGTTCTTATGTTAAGGTGGTCCCAAAATACAGTCGATCAAACCCATGTTGTTACAGGAGGGGACACGTGTAGGCAGCATCACAGAAAAGTTACTTCCTTAAATATCACAACAGGAGAGATTCCTTTAAAAGCTCAGCTTGCTTAGGAATTAGAAAGAACAAGTTCCTGCCTCTCTGAAGAATTTTTGGACTTTGGCGACTGAAATTCCCCCAACAGCACTAAGCACCATCTCAACATATTTCATTAAAGTAAACTCTTGGTTACAGCATCTAAAGAAAGTTCCCTTTCTACCACTTCTGAGGTTTACAGTTCAAACAATTAAAAAATAGAACGTTAATATTCTTCTGAAGCATTTAAGTGGTACAAAAGGAAGTACTTCCCAATGAATTTCACAGCACACCTGAATGGAATTAGCCCATCATTTTAAAGCTTAAATCGTATCCATATGGCTTTTCCAAAGACCCCAGAAGCAGAACCAACTCAGAAGTCCAGGGACACTCCTATCTACACAGATTTATAGTTAAACAGTAATTGTTCCTTTGTCTTTTATAAATCACTAACAAGAATAATACTGTTAATTACTGGTGAATCATGCTCCAGCGATCTATTCATACTCCGGCAGGCTGCTCTGGAGGTGGTAAGCAGCAAAGTGTTGATAACTATATTGACTCAACTTGGAAAGAGATTAAGAATCTCAGTATGACAACTAATATGTATTTTCTTGTTATAGAAACATTTCACTCTTCTGTTCAAAATCTACCGCGGCTTCCTTGGTCTTTTTATATAGCAGCTCAACTCCCCTGCCTAACCTTTACGGCCATTAGCAAGTCACACCTTACGCCCCTCAATTTACTTGTTCAGATTCATTCTCTCTCTCTCTCCTCCCGCTCATGTGGGTTTTTTTTTTTTTTTTTTGCATCACTAAAGTTGTTCCATTCTTTCCTTCCATCCATGTCCACTCTGTCCTCTGAATTTGACCCAAACAGCAGCTGTAGTTACTGCATGGGAGGAAGGTGACAGAAGTAGTACAAAGACCTTCATGTTTCCCCTGGAAACCTTTTATGACGTTTGTGGAAGACAATGCTAGTTGACTTCCCCAAATCCATTCCCCCTTCACCCTTAATAATAGGATTCCCATTTTGGTCAGGATGGCAGTGAGCTTTTCTAAAAATACTTCTCCAGGTTTCCTTGCTCTTAGGGGTGACATAGCTGTGGACAGTGAGACTTGAGTTAAGGGTTTCTTGGAAAGCTGTCCTTTTTTTAAAAATAAGGAACTCCTTCCTGCTTTCTCTTTCCTTCTTCTCCCCACCAGGAAGGTTGATCTCCATACCTGGAGATAACAGTAGCCTTCTGCCACCTTGACATGACAACCCTGAGGACAAAGACCCATGTGCTAAGGATGGTGGAGTGGGAAAATGAAAAACGCTTGGGCCCCTCATGTTACCATTGAGCAGCCATGAATGGCCTCGTTCTACTTCCCCCGCCTCTCCCAGTCCTCTGTGCGAGTCAGATCAACTTCTCTCCACACCATTTGTGGGGTTCTCCTGCTATTATAGACAAATACATTCCTGACTCAAAACTCTTAGATTTTTGGGGGGGTGCCTGGGTGGCTCAGTTGGTAAGCGTCTGCCTTTAGCTCAGGGCGTGATCCCAGCGTTATGGGATCGAGCCCTGCATCAGGCTCCTCCACTGGGGGCCTGCGTCTTCCTCTCCTACTCCCCCTGCTTGTGTTCCCTCTCTCTCTGGCTGTCTCTCTCTGTCAAATAAATAAATAAAATTAAAAAAAAAAAAACCTCTTAGATTTTTTTAACTGTAATAATGTATTACTTTTAAAATAATAAAATAATAATGGTTTTAAATAAAAAATCAAGTGCACAAGAGCCCAAGTTCAGGATCAGGGAGGGCTAAGATAGACTCCAGATTTTCCCCATACTAATTGTCTGACTTTTGAAAACTTCCTAGTTCCAAGTCTCAATTTCCTTATCAATTTTCTATTAATAACAAAAATAACGATGATGATAGTATCTAGCATAGCCCACCTAGGATTGTTGTAAGGCACACAGTGAGCACACATCAAAGTATGGCCATTAACATTACTACGAGGACCCCTAACACTGCCCCCTCCCTGCCTCTGCTGCATGTCCCTCAAATATGAATGACACGTACCAAAAAGCACCGGATGTCAAAGGAATTGGTTTCTGGTCCTCTACAACCGGTTTGTGTGACTTTTGGAAACATACACTTCTCTTGGCATTAAAGTCCAAATCCGGAATATATGTGGGACAAGCTTATGGCTAAGTCGTTCCCAGCTTTAAATTTTCATAATTATTAAAAAAAAAAACCCAAGGAAGTGATTATCAAAAAATCAGAATATTGCTTTCCTCTAGGTGCAGGAAGATAACTCTGATAGGGAGAGGCGTATGAGGTAGGGGCGGGGACTTTGATGAGGGTGGAAATATTCTATTTATCCGGTTGGTGGCTACATAGTTGTTCGCTTTATAATTACTCATCAAACTGTACATATAGGCCTTATATACTTTCTGTGTGTATCTTATATTTCACAATTATAGAAAGGCAAAGTTTATGATTGTGTTTGGAGGTATACTATTTGCGTCTGCCCTATGTCACAAATATTTTGTCCTACTTGTGTATTTAGGAATAAGGTTTGCGACACACTTCCCGCTATAGCTTCCTTACCTATAGGATAGCTCCTTTCAGTGCTGCCTTGCGCCCCTGTCTCCGGTAGGAGGGGAGAGGGGAGCAAATATCTCCCCAGGAAGGAGGAGGATGTGGCATAGGGTAAGTTTCTGAAAGCCAGTAGGGGTAAGTAAGAGACAGCCCTTCAGGCTTCTGGAGACAGGGCTGGAAAAGGTAGGAGATCAGACATGGTCTTTCCTTGCCTTTAAGCCTGAAACCCGGGAAAGGGACGGTATGTATTAAAAAAAAAACAAAAAAAACATTTAAGGGGGCCCCAGTGGAGGTTTGTTCCATGCCTTTTTAAAAGAAAAATTAATAGATTTTTAAAGCAGTGTTAGGTTTATAGAAAAATGGACTAGAAAGCACAGTTCTTATACCTTCTCACCCTCCCCTACAGTTTTCCCTATTGTTAACATCTCTCATTGTCATGGTACGTTTATTACAATTGATTTGCCAATATTGGCACATATTAACTAAAGTCCATCGCGGACATTGAGGTTCACTCTCTGTGTTGTACTTTCTATAGGTTTTGACAAGCGTTTAATGACTTGTATCCAGAGTTATCACACCATACAGAACATTTTCATTCCCTTAAGACCCTATGTTCTACCTTCCTCCCCCCCTTCCCTTGGGTCCCTGGAAACCACTCTTTTTACTGTGTCCATATGCTTGCCTCTTCTAGAACGTCATATAGTTGGAATCTTACTGTGTAGCCTTTTCAGACTGGCTTCTTCTATTTAGCAATTTGTACTTAAGATTCCTCCTGTCTTTTCATGGCTTGATAGCTCTTTTTCTTTTTTTAATCACTAAGTAATATTGTACGGGTGGACCACAGTTTGTGATCCATTCACCTACTGAAGGACATCTTGTTTGCTTCCAAGTTGGGGCAATTATTAATAAAGTTGCTACAAGCGATGGTGTGCAGGATTCTGTATAGGCCTAATTTTCAATTCCTACAGGTAAGTCTCATGCCTTTTTGGAGAGACACAGCATCTGACATGAAGTCTTTCCTCTCCTCCTCCAACCAGTAGGAATGGCAGATGGCATAGTCAATCTGGAGATCATCCCCAAGTTTGCACTGGAGCCGGTGTTGGCTTGGCGGGATTTCTGAATCTCCATGTGCTTGAAGAAGGTCACATAAATAGTCTACCCAAGGATGAGCTCACTGGTGCCCATCACTGCTTTGCAACCTCACCCAAAAAGTTTCCAGCAGGGGAAGGGACCTCGTGCAGAAACTTTAGGGAAAGCTGCCAGCAGGGATAAGGCAATGCAAGGATGGCACCTTTAAAGACCCCTCATGCCTGGTATGTGCCCAGCAGGCAATTCATGCCCCTCGGATGCCCCACGACAGAACCAGCTGCTGCACACCACCACGGACAGGAACCACATTGGGTGAAGGCAGATGAAGCCAGCGCCAAGGAAGGACTTACTTTAATGGGAGGTGCCAATCTTGTACCTCATTGTCAAGTGGGACAAATGTTATCATGGAAACCAACCGAAACAAAAGACAAGGCAGGCAAAATACCCACCGAGGCTCCTAAAGCCCCTTATCACCACAAGGAAGCAGTTGCTTTTCTCTTGAACACATATTACATCTTTGGAAATAGAAAGAGAGAAGGAAAAGAGACATATAGGGACTTGAACCTTGCTCTAAATGAATACTCAACCTGAAATGGATCTACAAGACTTTTAATCTGCATGATTTGGTATGCTCCCTTCCGTCTCTTGCTACCCACCCCTAATTGGAAACGAGGTCCTATACCTATAAGGACATTTAGGTCCTTAGAAGTAGGAGGAGGAGAAAATGAAGGAAAAGGAGAAACTGGCAATCTGAGGGAGGGAGCTTATTTCTCCTTCTTTTTACGGGTTACACTGTATAACATTTCACAGTGTGGTATAGCAAGATGGGAAGCAGGGCTCAAAGGTTGGAAGACAAGGACTTCTCACCCTGAAGGCAATGTAGTCCACCAGTTAAGGACTCAGACCTTTAATTCTGTGCGTATGTGTGAATCCCAGCACCTTCACACACTTACCCCCCCTTTTTTTAAAGATTTATTTATTTGAGAGAGAGCACATGAGCACATGAGCGGTGAGGGGCAGAGGGAGAGACTCTCAAGCCGACTCCCCACTGAGCACAGAGCAGACTCAGACTCAGACTCGGGGCTCAATCCCACGACATGAGACCATGACCTGAGCCAAAACCGAGTCAGAGGCTCAACCGACTGAGCCACCCAGGCGCCCCACCTTCACTTATCTTGAGCAAATTAATCAACCTGGCCGAGCATCAAATTGCTTATCCATCAAATTAATAAATAAAATAACCCAACTAATAATGTCTACTTCACGGGCTGCTTTGGTGTTTAAATAAGAGATGCATATACTTCAGCATGGACTTCACAGCAAGTATTATATCAAGCTCTAAACTTTGTACTTTGTACAAGTCACATGGGGTATTTGACCTTAAATGTTTCACCTGTAAAATGAGGGAATTGCTGCCTCTTTCACACAGTGGTCATAAGGATGAAATGAGGCAACTAAATAAGAGTGAGCACCTAGTATATTCTCGCAACATTTGGTTTCTTTCCCGCCGATCTCTAATAACCCCTAGAATACTGCAATATTGAGAATAGGTTCTTATAGCCCTTAAGGCTCTATTAAGAAACTAGCTTGTTTGCATTTCTGAAATTTCTCATCTCTTCAGTGACTCAGGTTAACTTTATGAAAGAAGTTCACATATATTTCGCATGCCCCTGTTTCAGCAGCTGTTTCTTTTCCGTTCTTTCCCACTCGCCATCTCCTTTCACTTCCTAGGGTCCTCGTTTCAGTCCCTACCTAAACCTACTTCCATTACAGGTCATGGGCCACCATAATTCTTTTACTATCTGATCCTTCCCCTCTGCTGACCAGTGAAGGGCTAGTGGTCTGAAAAATGGATCCCTCTTGGGTTTGTAGTTAGTGATAATGAGCTAATTAGTGTGTCATTACTTCTTCCAAGGTGTTCCATTTTAACAGGATACTCTGATAGATTTTGTGCTTTATCCCAAAGGAATATATATATATATTTTTTTACAGTTCTAATGCCACTCTTGAGTGCTAATAATGAAATATTTTGAGGTTAGACACTCTTTTGGGGCCCCTCATATCACACTCTGAGCTGTCTACTCTGCCAACACATACTCTACCCTGATCGGTACAAACACTGGTATCCTAGAGACCTGAGAATGTTAATTTCTCCCCATTTTACAAAGCGCCAAGGGGTGGCACGGGGCACCACCAGCATAAGCCAAATAAGGAAATTTATTAGGTGGAAGTAATTTTACTGACCTCGAGATAAAATTCTGCCCTCAAACCTTGACTGGAGTTATACATTTTATATTGGAAACCTAAGAACACTATAAAATCCCCTTTAAAACAGACATTTCACAAAGGGAGTATATCAATAATGTGCACATTGGGAACATACTATATTTATTCTTAGAAAAGTCAGCTTTGTGCAATGGTGTGTCTGCCCTAAATTTGGGATGTTAAAACATCTCAAATCTGTGGTGTTCATACAGGGTTTTTATGCTTATCATCTTTGTTCTTTCCATGAAATATAGGTGCCATTACCATCACCTCTTACATAAAGAAGAAAACACAGCCTGCCCCTTTTGGCTCTCATCCAGAAAGGCAGGCTTTCTATTCCTTCCCCAGCCTGTCAGGCTGTACATGGTGAGTCCTACTATCTCCTTCTGATGAATTACTAACAGTACGTATTTAGAGAAAACTTTAAGAAGGTTAGATCTGAGAACTGATTGATGACAGCACCGTCTTGCTTAAAATATTTGAAAACTCCCTTCTTACGCATGAATTCATTTACTTACCAATATTTGTTGAGCCTGTTTACCAGGCACCGTGCCAGTAACTGTGGTGAATACAAAGAATCATCTCTTCCCTGAATGGCTCTTAACAATCTCTTAGAAAGGCAAGGTACACACAAGGTAAGGGGAATGCTCCTCTAACACCAGGGGTTCACAAGCTACAGCCCTTGGGCCAAATCCGGCTCACAGCCTGTGAGCTAAGAAAGGTTATTTGTATTTTTAAGGGACTGTAAAAAGCAAAACAAAACAAAAACAAAGAAGAATGTGTGATAGTCTGTAAGTGGCCCACAGAGCCTAAGATATTTACCATCTGGCCCTTTCTGGAAAGAGTTTGCCGACCCCCGCTCTACACAAGTTCTGGATGTTACTAATAGGATACATCCCTTCTCCAAATGCAAATACTAGAGAACGTTCTCATGGTCCCCATGTACACACCCATTACCCAACCTCCTCTCTGATGTGTTTCCAAGCATCACATAATGTCTCTATATCTTGAGAGAGCATATCAGTCTGTCTCGGCACTGTCTCCTCCTGCTGACCTGGGCAGAGGGGCAACTGCAGCAAGAATGCAAATAGCAACTTTGACCAGTAGTTGTGTCAGCACAGAAATGAAGTGAAGGCATGCTTTTCAAGGTTGGTGGGGGGAGGCAAATCCCCAGCATGACCCCTCCAGACTTGAGAAGCAAGAGCCCAAAGTCTTGGAGCTCTTAGCCATCAGCACTCTGTCGCCAGATCGGCCACCTTCTAGGCACTGGGTTTCTGTGCACACCCTCCAGCACAGACCCAGAATTTCTGCTCTCTTGCCTTCTAGTGTGATTCTCACCTCAAAAGTGGGAAGGCTTCTATTCACACCAGAGATCCTATATTCATCCAAACCTAGTTGCTTCAGAAAATTGGCTTGCAGAGGGTTTTAAATTCAAATCCATTTGCAATGCTTAAAAATCAGAAGATTTCATGAAGATCTGCCAAAGCTCTAACACGCTGCACTGAGTCAGGATGGCTGTAGTGAAGAAGCCATAGGCTCTCCGAACGCCATCCTGTCTCTGCTCCTCGGACCCCGAGGCTGCATGGTGCTACTTCGCATCCTCGTGGGCCTCCCTCACTTGTGTTTCGGGACCCTTTTGGTCCCCATGGATGTTTGTGTTCCTAAGTCCTGTAAATCCTCAAGATGCAAAAGGTCTACTCTGCACCCATGAGGTTGGCTACTGTCAGAAACCCGACCACAAAAGTAAATAACGGGGCTTTGGGAGGATGGGGAGGAAACAGAACGTCTGTGCGCCACCAGTGGGAACGTAACATGGCGCGGTCACCCTGGAAAACAGTATGGTGGCTCCTCACATGTGGGTAGACGCCCAAAAGAATTGCAACAGGACTCCAGCAGATATTTGTATGATCATATCGCTAACAGCTCATTCACAGTAGCCAAAAGTGGGAGCAACCCGAGTGTCCACTGACAGATGAATGGATAAACAAATGTAGTGTATATATGCATACAAGGGAATGTGACTCAGCCTTCCAAAGGAAGGAAATTCTGACACATGCTACGACATGGATGAACCGTGAGGACATGATGCGGAGTGAAATAAGCCAGTCATGAATAACCCCACACATACTGTGTGATTCTACTGACGTGAAGTGCATAGAGACAGAAAGTAGAGTGCTGTTTGCCAGGGGCTGCAGGAGGGAGGGAATGGATTTATCGTTTAATGGATACAGAGTTTCGGTTTTGCAAGATGAAAAGAGTTCTAGAAAAGGATGGTGGTGATAGTTGCACAAAGTAACAATGTATCCAATGCCACTGAACTTTATACCTAACAATGGTTGAGATGTTAAATTTAGTGTTATGTGTATTTTACCACAACTTTCAAAAATGCAAAAGATCCTCTTGGGGTTTATATCTCTGTCTTGAAACACAATGGATTTGCATCCAGACTGTGCCGCTTACTGGTTGTATGGTACCAGGTCACACATTTTCTCAATTTAAAAAAATCTAGTATCTATATTCATGGATTGTTTGTGAGAATTAAATCAGTATCTATTACTCAGCCATCAAAAAGAATGAAATCTTGCCATTTGCAACGATGGGGATGGAACTAAAGGGTATTATGCTAAGTGAGATAAGTCAGTCAGAGGAAAACAATTATTGTATTTAAGAAACAAAACAGATGGACATAGGGGAAGGGAAGGAAAAATAAAATAAGATGAAAATTGAGAGGGAGAGAAACCATAAGAAACTCTTAACTCTAGGGAACAAACCAAGGGTTGCTGGGGCGGGGGGCGGTGGGGGGATAGGGTCACTGGGATTAAGGAGGGCACGTGATGTAATGAGCACTGGGTGTTATATGCAACTGATGAATCACTAAATTCTACCCCTGAAACTAGTACTACAGTATATGTTAACTAAATTGAATGTAAATAAAGAATTTTAAAAAAAGAATTAAATGACTATCTATTGTGAAGTGATTTGTAAATAGTAAACCTCCTTCCAGGTGGGGGATAATGTCATGTGACTGCTACCTGTCAGTGTGAAATTTTTGTCAGTTGTAATCATTTCCAACTGGAGTAAAGAAGGAGGCTTTTATGAAGGACATGGTATTGGAGCTGAGTTTCAAAGAATGGGCAGAATTTGAAAAGGTGCAAATACACGGGGACATCTGGAGCAGAGGAAGAGGCACACGTAAAGGGCCTGAAGTCTACAAGTAAGTGGTGTATTTGAGCAAAGAATCGGGTTTGACAGGAGAGTAGAGTGGAAAATAAATAACAGCAGGGGGTCATATTATGGAGAGTCTTAAATGCTTGCCTAAGAAATTTGATTTTCATTCAGGAGACAATGGGAAGATATCATGAATTTAAGAAGAAGGCTCACTGGAGCTTTACAAGTACTATTGCAGAGGCTTACAGAATATGTTGAAATACAGATAGATTGGAATGAAGGAGACCGGTTAAAAGATGAGATATCTTCAGGCCGTGGTTTACTCGGGGCTAAGCTAAGATGGTGGCAGAGGAAATTCGAAAAGGATACAGGGGCGCCTGGATGGCTCAGTTGGATAAGCATCTGACTCTTGATTTTGGCTCAGGTTGTGATCTCAGGGTTGTGAGATTGAGCCCCACCCCGGGCTCATCCTGGGCGTGGAGCCTCTTTAAGATTCTTTCCCTTCCTCTCCCTCTGTCCCTCCCCTCCCATCTGAAAAAAAGAAAAGAAAAAAATTTAAAAGAAGAAGAAGAAGAAGAAGAAGAAGAAGAAGAAGAAGAAGAAACAAATCCTGATGTCACACTAGTAAGAAAGTCTTTTAACTTGTTAGTACCTTACAGTGATGGAAGGCTCACAGGAAGTGTGGACCTCTCTGAGGATGTTTCCAAGAAGAGGACTAGGTTTCCAGCGCACACCTTGAGTTTGGGTGTTCAGATCACGCATCCTTCTGCCTCTTGGATATATTGTCATCAAAATGTTCTCCAGACCCCTCAGGGTAAAGACGTTCATTGCTGAACTTAAAACCTACTTATTCTCCAGTTTTCTGATTTTTAAAGAAATAACATTTGTGCTTTTTTGCCCCTCTTTGCTGAACATTTGGGGAAATCATCACAGTGCAAGAAGCCAAGACAAGGGGCACCTGGGTGGCTCAGTCCGTTAAGCATCGGACTCTTGATTTTGGCTCAGGTCATGAGCTCAGCGTCCTGGGATCAAGCCCTACGTTGGGCTCCGTGCTCAGCAGGGAGTCTGCTTAAGGACTCTCTTTCTCTGCTTCCCCGCCCCAACCCTGGCCCGCTTCCTCTCTCTCTCAAATAAATAAATCTTGAAAGCAAAACCAAACAAAACCAAACTTAGTCTTCCTCCTACCCCCAAAATATTTTTGACAGATTTATTTGATAAATATATTCCTAGTCTTTTTATATATATGATTAACTTTTTTTTTTTTTTTTAAGAGAGGAAGAGCCAGGAGATGGCAGAGGGAGAAAGAGAATCTTAAGCAGACTCCACGCCAGGCGAGGAGCCAGACACGGGGCTCAATCTCACAACCCTAAGATCATGACCTGAGCCAAAATCAAGAGTCAGACACTTAACTGATTGAGCCACCCAGAAACCCCTATACGATCAACTTTTTTAGTAAAAAGAAATTAACATTGAACTCTATGTACTACTTTTTAAACTCTTTATTTTGGTGACCTAGTATTATTACAGTATAATACATCAAGCCCGTTTTCCCCATAACCACAACGTTAAACATTAACCATGAAACCTAGAGTAAATCAATGCCCCAATTCTATTTTCTTCACTCTGAAATGGGCATGATAATACTTAGCTCACTGCATTGTCCCAAGGCAGTGGTGCCTACACTGGTGTATACTGGAATCGCCAAGGGAGCATTTTCATATCCCAAACTGCAGATCCCGCCTCAGAATTCTGGGGGTGGGAGCTAGACATCAGTCATTTCTAAGTCTCTCCACGTGATTCCAATTTACAGCAAAGATGAGGAGCCAGATTTCAAAGTTTAAATGAGACAATATAAAAGGAACCTTGCAGGTAGAAGACAGTAAATAAGAATCTCTCTCATTTACCAAATGTCTACTGCACGAACTAGCTTTCTGTATTCATTCCGTCCCTAAATGCTCATTATATCCCTGTGACGTTTCATTATCTTAACTTCACAAAGCAGGAAACCCCTAATGATTAAGGAACTTGTTCAGTGTCCACAGCTCATAATTCAGGAGCTGTGATTCAAACCCAGGTCTGCCAGACTGAAGTCCCCACCTTTCCATCACATTGCATTAGGCTGCAGAATTCTTTTTCCCTTTTTTCCTTCCTCGCTTTTCCAATCCCATCTAAACCAGTTTATCATAATGCTTTTCAAACTGATTCGGTTGCATATAAAGGAAAATTGAATCTCTCTTCTGTGGGGTTTCTATCCATATCGTTTTTAATGTTACTCATTTCCATTCTGAGCCAAAGAAAATAAGGGTTAATTTGGTGGCAGAAGCAGACTGTGAATGTTTATTTGATATGTAATGTTACTTGAGTTTAAAATGTGGGTTTTATCCCTTTACTGAGAGGCCAGTTACCTATGGATGGATCAGGAACGGTTATACGCCTGGATTCCACTTGAGGACCTATTCTTTTAAGTATCTTTTAAATATGGAATATTTGCTATAAGGGAATTTGTATTGGCTTAAAGCAAACTGATCACCAGCACTAGAGGATTAAGCACACATGTGTACACATTTTATATACATACGTAATTGTTTTGAAACAGACAAAATTCCTGGCAACACCATGATTATAAGAAGGCCAGCAGTCATGACTCTGCTCTAAGACGCTGTTCGAGTAGAGCTTCTATCTGTGGGTACTTAGGGATCGTGTCAATTTTTATCATGTAGTAAGACACAGATTATTTCCATAACTTCGGAAGTTACTCATTTCACGTTTTCTTTATTATTTTCTTTTGGCATGTGAGGCTCTTTTATTGCTCTGACCAAATGTCTATGCCTTGATAGCAAAAACATTCGCTTTCTTCTCCTCTTACTCGATATTTTTGGAAGAACAAACTGACAGCTCCCATGAATGATTCTGAGTTCGCCGGAGAGCATCTGCTGCAGGATGTCTCTTCCTCCTCTCAAGCTCATGGAGAACCTAATTTCATCCCTTTGAAAGCAAAAGTATTGCCTGATCGGAGGTGACAATAAAAGGTCGCCACATTCAGAGTCCTGATGACTCATACCCATAAAACCTTAACACGTTAACATTTAGTGGTTAGATGCCAGCAGGCGCTATGTGTACTAATAAGGCACATTCCCAAATAGGACTTCCGAATGAATCTTATATTCACTTGCTTAATTTGGGTTTTGACATTTCTCTATAAAATTTTGATATCCAGGTGGGTTCTATTTTCAAAAAGTTTAAATGGTGGGGCGAGACAATCATAATCACTGCATTTGCTACTACTTTCATGTTAAAATTGGTAAAAGAAGTCTTTCTCGAAGGAATTGTCACACCTCATTAGTGAAGACACAAGAGTTTATTTCTTCATTGTTTCTACAGTGTTGATTTTCTTCACCCAATTTCTAGCGTGACTTCAGTGGCCAGTTTTTGCTACATGTTTACTTTATTGATTGATTTCTTTTTAAAGATGTATCTATCATTAGAGATCCTTGGGAATATGTTCAAAAAATGTTCAAATACTGGGCTTAATAAAATTACAACAGGCAACATAAGCCAGATTGAGAAATATCTTGCCAAATAGTATTTCTCAGCAAGCCATTTGGAGGGACTTTTTTTTTTTTTTAAAGTAGTTGATACCTTGATCAAAAATATAATTTCTCCCTTCCCCCTTTTCTTCACATCAGTGTTCTTGTATACATATTAACTCCTACGTGGCTAATAATTTTAAAGTATCCCTGGCATTTGCATGCAATCTCCAAGGAATCGAGAAGTTCTCAGTGATAGGATTTTTCTTTAGAAAATTAATTTGGAATTCTGTTATAACCTTCGGGTTCCAAAACCAAAGTAAGGAGGGGAGGGGAGAGATAATTCTCTTAGTGATGAACCGAGCATTTTTCTGAGTTTTCCCTTAGGAGAAAAATATATTTGAGTGTCTGCTGACAGCTCACTCAGACTTTGTGACCACCAGAGAAGAAAAGCTCTGCCTGCCATAAGGAACAGGGTGGGCGTTGGGGTCAGTGGAAATATATTTGGATGGAGCAGCCAGGGAATGTCTGTGAGGTGGTAGATTTAAAAACTCATTGCTGAAGCAAGAAAAGGAGCAAATGATGTCAAATGGGGAGGGGATAGAGAACTTTCTGCGCAAGGGGGAAAGGCCATTAAGAGGACCCTAGGAAAGAGATCCCTATGTTTGAGGAATGGGCAGTTCCTGAGTGTGTCTGAAATGAAATGGTAAAGAAAACAGGGCCACAAGAAAGAATTATAATGAATCAGATCACGAGGGGCCTTGTAAGCACAATAAAGAGTTCAAAGTTTACTTTATTTATTGAGTAGAGTTTTAAGTAGAACAGTGATATGATTTAACTTCAGTTTTAAAAAGATTACCCTAGGGGCGCCTGGCTGACTCAGTTGGTTGAACACCCGAGTCTTGGTTTCAACTCAGATCATGATCTCAGGGTAGTGGGATCGAGCCCCATGTCCTTCTCCACACTCAGCAGGGAATCTGCTGGAGATGCTGTCCCTGTCCTCCTCTCCCCGTGAATGTGCTCTGTTCCCACCTCCCCTCTCAAATAATAAATCTTTTTTAAAAAATTAAAAGACTACCCTAGGGATGCCTGGCTGGCTCAGTCAATGGAGAGTGCAACTCTTGGTCTCAGGGTTGTGAGTTCGAGCCCCACAGTGGGTGTAAAGATTACTTAGAAATAAAAATCTTTAAAAAAATAAATAATAAAAAATAAATGAAAAAGAAGATTACCCTGACCACTAGAATCTAAACTAGAAGAGGCAAGACCAACCAAGACGCTGTTAAAAAAACAGAAATGACCAAAACTGGTTCAAGAAGAGAACTACAGAACAAATCACAAAGGTTAAAGACTGATAATTTAAGAGGCACCAGGCACAGATGGTCGTAGAAATAAATTCTTTCTAACCACCAATAAATATATAATTATTTTTAGCCCATCAATTCTAGGCTGTAGAAAAACACAAAGGCTTTCTGAATAAAGCCAGAATAGCTTTAATAAAAAACCAGAAGAAAGTAACAAAAAACAAGTTTATACTTTCCATTTTTTGAAATGAAGGTATTCATCAAGATAATCCAACACAACAAATATTACGGGAGAAAACTGTAACAGTCCATAGGAGAGTCATATGATAAAATTTGCTAGCCATTCCAAAGCAAAAGTCAAGTAAAACAGGAATACCAGACAGCCAGGTGGTGGGTCTTGGCAGTTACAGGAGGCGGTAGAAAGGGCAGCTCTACCCACTGCTACAAAAGGACCAGTTTCTGTACCTGTTCTGAGGACACCCGCCAGTGACAACAGGTGTGGACACCTTCAGCACCACTGGCATGTGACCCCAAACCGAGACCTACTACTTACCTCTATTGTAAGCGCCACTGGAGGAAGCAGTCCCACTCCACCAAACGCCTCTGCTCTGAGGACCAGCCCTTCACTCCTCTTGGCCTGGCCTGTGCATGGGGCAGTGGTCCCAGGGATGGAGCACTTTACAACTAGTTTTGGGAAACCCTCTTCCTTTTTCTCCCTCTACGAGACAGGAAATTTCAGGGACTTGGCTAGACAGAGTTTCTCGACCTTGGCACTAGGCAGAGTTTCTTGACCTTGGCATTGTGGACCAGGTCAGTCTTTGTTGTGGGAAGCTGTCCATCGATTGTAGAAAATTTGGCAGCATCCCAGGCCTTTATCCACTTGATGGCAGTAGGACACGACCCTCTCCCTCAGTGTTAACACCCCAAAATGTCTCTGGACATTGCTAAATGTCCCCTGAAGGACAAAATTCGTGCAGTGGAGAACTGCTGGGCTGGAAGACATCGGTATGACTCTGTCACCATGTATGGCTTTCTACAGTTGCCTCTAGACTCATAAATTCTCACTTGGGAGAGAAAACAGGAAGCTATCTGTATTAGTCAGCTTGGGCTGACCAAACAAAATACCATAGACAGAGTGGCTTAAGCAACAGAAATTTATTTTCTCACACTTCTGGAGAATGGAAGTCTGAGATCAGGGTGCCAGCATAGTTAGGCTCTTGGGAGATCTCTTTCTGGTTTGCAGATAGCTCACTTCTCATTGCGTCCTCATATGGTGGAGAGAGTGCAAGCTTTGGCATCTCCTCCTGTTCTCATAAGGGCCCTAGTTCTCCACCCCATCACCTCATTTCACCTTGATCACCTCCTCCAAGGCCCTATCTGCATGCAGCTCATAGAGAGCTAAGGCTTCAATGGGCCAATTTTGGAGTGACATAACTCCATCCACAGCAGCACCTAAACAAGTTTTGTTTGTTTGTTTGTTTAATCTCTACCTAAACCCAACAACGACATTATATACAACAGACATTTTTAAATTAAAGCCAATAACGAGACAGGGATCTCTGCTATTATCACTATTCTTCAACACATTTTTAAGTTGGATAAGGCTAGAAAATTATAGTTTAATGTGGGAAATGGAAAGATAACACTCTCTTCATTTCCAGTGGGTATGATTATGTACTTAGAACACACCAGATAGCCTGATAAATATCTGTTAGTACTGGTAAGGGAATCTGTTAATGTGGCTGGCCACATACAAAATTAATAGCTTTTCTTTCTACTGATATGATGCAATTAGAAGTTAAGATAGGAAATAACCCATTCATAAGCACCATAAAAAAGATGAATTATCCAAAATAAATCTAAGAAGACGGGAATTGGATCTAAATGAAACAAATGATAACATCTTATTGAAGGACATAAAACAAGATCTGAAATCGGAGAGACAGCCCTTCCTTTATTAATACATGAAGTTTATTGCGTTTCCAATCAGAATCACAACTAATATTTTTTTCCAGTTGGACAAAATAAGTTTCAAATTCATACAGAAAAAGAATGTGCAATAATTTTCCATTTTAAAAAATGACATCAAGGGTGGACTTACTCTATCAGATGTGAAAAGTATTAGAAGTCTACTGTAATCAAAGCAGTCCATACTAGCATAATAGACAATAGTTAATTGGTATAAAATGAAATCTGAAATGAACATAGTCAATGATAAAGCTGACATTTTGATTTCATAGAAAAAAAGTTTTTTTCTCTGTTAAATGATGTTCCCTTTCCTGTTAGTTATCTGAAGGAATATAAAAGTATCCTACAATGGCTAAAGATAGAAGTGTAAAAAAATTACAAGACAAAAATATCAGAAGAAAAATTAAGAGACTTTTTTTAAACCTTGGAATGGAGAGAAAGCAAGACAGTCAAGTCTTGAAAACATACGGAAAAAGTGGTAGATTTGGTTACATGAAATTAAGAGGTTTCTGCCCAAGAAAGAGAAGCTGCTGCCATTATCCAGATGGGAGGGAAGAGTAGTCCCAATGGTGGTGGCAGTGGGGATTGGGAGAAAAAGTTTTGACTCCCATATTAAGGTGGCAATAACAGGATTTCCAGAGAGACCGGATGTGGGTTTGAAAGTGGAAAAAAAGATCCAAGTTGTGTGAGATCATTTTTAAGAAAAGAAGTACAAAATTACTCGCACCAAATTAGATACAAAAGTGAGTATTTCTTTAGAATGAGAAAAGAAGCCACAACAAATTACAAATTTCAAAAAGCTGCCAAATACTATAAACATTACTAAGTCCAAAAAAAAAAAAAAAAACCCATACTATTTTTAATCAATCAACTGCTAGACATTTTGGCAGTAAACTCTGATATCGACTTTTCTACGACAATGATTTTATCAGATTATTTCGTAGATAAAGAAAAGGAGAAGAATTCAGTCTGTTGTAGCAGGGTTGATCAACTTTTGTCTTCTTGTTATTGAGAATTGGGATATATGAAACACCTGACATCACAGATACAGATACTTGCTATCTGGAGTACAGCTTTAACCTTGTAGTCTATATAAAAAATTCTGGTACATTCTATTTCATGCAATTTTCATCTAAACAAAGTATGGATTATTTATAATTGAATATGTTGCATTATTGAGTATTTGTGGCAAGAGAGAACTTCTGTTTTGACAAGGCAATTTTATGTCTTAAATGTTCCAATATTTAGCTAAGTAAAGGCTCTAATATTAAGCTAAGTAAACCCTAAACATTACATGTCCAATGATTGGAAGAATTTTCCACAGCCTAACCTCTGACTCTCCAAATTTCAAATATTATTTCTCCTCCTCTCAGTGAGATAGGTCATGCTCATGATGCAAGAAAACCGTAGGACCTGACCTTTAGGGTCACAAATCTGGCTGAGTCAGCATGGGGAGTAGTTAGGAACTTTCCTAAAGCTCCTGCATGCAAAAATACCTAGGAAAAACTTAACTATATGTAGGAGTGTCTGTGGACAACTTAATGTTATCTTGCTAAATCCAATCTAAATATATTCCTAACACAACTTCTTTGTAGCCAGATCTCAAAAGTGCTTATGGCAGTGACATGGGGGAATGTGATAAAGGGAAAAGTCAGAGAAAAAAAAAAAAAGAGTTTTAATTAATTGTAGTTAAAATATGCTATTTTGAAAATATACAAAAATATGTGACATGTAAACACATTTAGGTCCTAGGGTCTTAGGAAAGGTTCCTGCAAAAGAAGGACACTGAAACGTAAGCTTTATTAATGCTTGGTGAATTCACTTTGGCTTGACAGCAGAAGCATATATGATTTCCAGGTTTCTGGCTGGCATAACACAAGTGAATCCCTTGAGTAAAGACATTTCCTTGTTAAAGTTCACGCCATTTACCTAAAAAGTCAGGTGGTTGGGGAGCACCAGGAAGGGGAATGCTGCCACAACTGGCTGCCTGGTTCAGGAAACTTTTCCCTTATGGGTCAGAAAGTCTCTTCCTCTATTAAGAGGCACCAGGCAGCCTGTCCTGGGGAAACTTTTTCCTGTCCCTTTAGGCAGCACCATCATGGACCTTTGGGAGCCCCACTAGCATGAGATAAACCAAGCAGATGAAAATAGTACAAGAGCTCTGAAAATTAAATTGTCACTAGAACCATCATAGAGTGATCTGTTGCTAAAATACAAGCTTTAAATAGGACCCACATTCTTCTAAAATAATCGCCAAAGTGTCCAGGATATAATTTTTTAAAAATCACCCATTATATACCAAGAACCAGGAAAATCACAACTCAGAAGAAAAGTACACTAATCAAGATACATCAAATATTGGAATTTCCCAGCAATGATTTTTTTTTTTTTTTTAAGTAAGCTCTATGCCCAGTGTGGGCCTTGAACTCACAACCTCAAGATCAAGAGTTGCATGCTCTACTGGGATGGAGCCCCACAGCAGGCTCCCCTGCTCATGTGTGCTCTCTCTTTCTCCTTCTCCCTCTCAAATAAATAAATAAAATCTTTTAAAAAAAATTAAAATGTTGATACCAGTAAAATGTTATAAGTCATATACATAATTTATAATACCCAGAGCAACCACTATGAAAACTATACAAAGAGATATATGAGGAAAAAACACTATACATAAATCAAGATGGAATACTAAGAACTGTTCCTGTAACCTGCAGGAAGCCAAGAAAAGAGAGACAGAGGATCGGGAACCAGAAGAAATTAATAAAAACAGAATTAAGTTCTAATACATCAATAATTCCTTTTAAGTATAAATGGTCTAAATACAGAAAGTAAAAGTACATCAAAAAAACACAAGCCAAATGTATGCTGTTTACAAGAAACTCACTTAAAATTTAACAACATGGGCTGGAAGTGAAAGGATGGAAAAATACATCATGCAAATATTAATTTTTAAAACGCAGGAGTGGCTAGATTAATATTAGATAAAGTAGACTTCAGAACAGGGAGTATTATTAGAGGCAAAGAGGCACATTACACAATGATAAGAGGATTGATCCACCAGAAAGACATAACAACCCTAATGTGTTTTTACCAAACAGCAGAGCCTCAAAAACACATGCAGCAGAAATCAATATAGCTGAAAAGTAAAATAGGCAAATTCACAATTATTGTTTGGTCTTCAATACCCTCTCTTGTCAAGCAATAGAATTCATAGACAGGTAATCAGCAAGGACGTAGAAGATCTGAACAACACGATTAACCAACCAAAAATTGATATACAGAACAGTCTACCTAACAAGAGCAGAATAGGCATTTTTTGAGCATCCATGAAACATTTACCAAATATATCATATCTTAGGTCATAAAACAAACTTTAATATATTTAAAATTATTGAAAACATACAAAATATGTTCTCTGACCATAATGAAATCAAACTAGAAACCAATAACAGAGAGACAAGAGGAAAATCTCCAAACACTTGGAAATTTAGCAACACAATTATAAGTAACGTATCAAAGAGAAAGTCTCAAAGGAAAATTTAAAATACATAGAAGTAAATGAAAATGAAAATACACTATATTAAAATACGTGGGATGCAGCTAAAGCAGTACTGAGAGGGATATTTATTGCACTAAATACTTACCTTAGAAAAGAGGAAAAGTCTCAAACCAATAATATAAATTCCTATATCAAGAATTTACCAGAAAAAGAGCAAAATAAGCCCAAAGCAAGCAAAGAAAATACAGACCATTCTTAATTCATTCACTTCTCTTGTTACCAGGCCTATATTGTCTCACATTATAATTATTCCTGTACAATTGTCATTAATTACTTGCCTATCTCCTTTACTTTTGTACATAGCCAGAAAAAATTTTCTCTACATTTATTCACAAGATTTCCATATAACTGGAGAACATGACAGCACTACTGACCAGAGTCATTTCAAGTCCATTACCCTATCTCTCAGATGGTCACTTGAAACCAACAAATCTATCCCAATTTTCTGGTGAATCTACTTTCCCACTATTCAGCAGATGATGTCAATTCACCAACAACCCCTTCCCCCCCTTGTCTTAAGCTAATAACCTCTCTACACATATTATACAAAAATAGTCCTACTTCAATAAGAAATACCTACCTCATCGTTCACCCAGAGAGCCCATCAACCTACTTGTATCTATACACACATACTGGCCTCCCTTATAGTTACAATAGAAAAGTTACTGCTCCTATCTTAGTTCAACCTCTCCACTTACCCTTAAAAAAAAAAAAAAAAGAATAAGAATTTGTACTGCCATTTTTTTTCTTTCCTGACTACATTATTAATTTCTACTGGATCCTTCCCACCCAAACTAAAACATACTTGAAGATGACCCACTGAAACAAACAAACAAACAGACAAACAAACAAAAAGGAAGCAAACAAAAATTTTCCTTTGACCCCACATCCTGTCCCAGCTACTGCCCATTTTTCTCTGGCCTCTGTAGAAAAATAGAGCATTGTCTATATTCACTGCCTCCACTACCTCGCCTTCCATTTGCTCTTCAAATCATCCTAACTGGGTATTTCTCTTGACTTCTCTAATAAAATGGGCCTTATCTCACCAATGACCTCATCTGGCTAAAGCTAATGTTCACTCCTCTGAGATCATCTTACTTGAGCTCTTAACATTTTGACACCATGTGCTATTCCCTCCTTCTTGACACACATTCCTCACTTGGTGTCCATTCTTCACTTGGTGTTCCCTCATTTCTGGCTGCTTCATCTCAAACCCTTTTTGCTTCTTCGCCCAGACCTCTAATGTTTTGGTGACCCAGGACTCTCTCTTTGGCTTTCCTCCCACCTCTGTGATCTCATCTGGGTAATTTCAATGGTCCCAGGGCTTTAAATACCATCTTTAGCAGACAACTCAAATTTATATCTCTAGCCTAGACCTCTCTTCAGAACTCCAAACTCCTATATTCTACTTGACATTTCAATTTAGACGTCTACTAGAAAACTTAAACGCAGTCAAGCAGAATGACTAATATCCCTTCCCAGTTTGCTGCTCCAAAGTCTTCCACTTCTCACCAAACAGATTTACCATCTACCTAATTGCTCAAACAAAGAAAAATTTATAGCTTTTGGAATCCTTGATTTTTCCTTCTTTGATGAAAAAAATCTATATTCCAATCCATCAGTGAGAACTGTTGTGTGACTTTCAATATGTCCTGAGTCTGCCCACTTATTACTATCTCCACAGTTACAACCTCAGTCCATATCACCTACTCACCTCCCAATTGTTTCTAATTGACTTTCTGAATTCAGTTAAAACTGAGACACAGCTAGCAGGTAATTTTAAGGCAGTAGTACCTTAAACTTCTCTAGAGTCACGTACTGTATATGAGTGTTTGCTTTTACTTTTAGTCTTAAAATATATGTTAGGGAGAAACTTGGAGAAACTTCCTTAAATGTCATTTTAGGCTGGAAATATCTGAGCTGCTATTTTGAAAAGACAAAAAGCAAAAAGAGGAATAGATAACCGAAGTTTGTATAAAATAATAAGGCAAAAAGGGGAATTTTGAAAGTTATCCTAACAAGCAAGAGAACAAACAGGAAGGGGTAGGCCCTCTGCTTGAGACAGATGGTGATAACAGACGACAGAAAGAAAGCAGGACCACTCCGTTCCTGTTCTGCCTGTCTTCTGCGTCAGAGACAATGATCTTCAGACTGGAGAAGGGAGAACAAACTAGTTTCAGAGGGACTGATGTCAAAGAGAGGTGGGAAGATAGAGAACATCAAGTGCCCTTGCTGCGATGAACTTCAAGAGAGGGCTGGAGAGAGCAGGGGGTGAATCTTCTGAACCAGTGACTGCTCCCTCTGAGGAATGGGACAGAAGGGGAGAGTGGGGAGAGTGTCATTGGACTGGAGAGAAACAAATGCAGTGCAAATTTTCAGTGGAAGAAAACTAAATTCTGCAATTATAGATCAGTGAGCCTGACATTAATCCCTCAGCAAAATTATAGAATGGATTATTAAAGTGGATGGGTTTTCAAACAGTATAAGATGAGAGCATGTTAATTCTTACAAAGGCAAGTGGTATTCACTGAGACCCAGCAGGGGCTCATTAACACTAAGCTGTACCAGACCAACCTCATTTTCTCTTTGGCCAGGTTACCTGCTACTGCTAAGAAGGGCTAATATCCATTAGCACGTGTTTGATGTTACCCTCTAGGTTAAGTGCATGTTATGCATTTTCTCATTTGATCTTAAGTAATATTTCTCCCTATTGTATCGATGAGGTACCAGAGGTTTACAGCAGTAACTAGCCCCAGACCACACAGCTAAAACAGGTGAACATGCATTTAAGCATAGGTTGGCACATTCCAGAATTCATGGTCTCAATCTCTGCTCTCTAATGCCACCAAAGAGTACAAGACTGCTATCTCCCAAGAGTGTTATTGAAATGGCACACCTGAATTATGCCCATGGCCACAAGATAGACTAAGATGAACCAGCTGATGGGATGGATACTTGGGGTGGTCCATCAATGATGGAATGACCATTTTCAAAAAGCATCGAATAATGTGTCATTATTTACTGAAAAAGAAATCTCCAGTGATCTTACCCCAGAGCCCCATCCTTTACCTAGTGTTGGTTAACTTTTTCATGAACAACTTGGCTAAACAAGTAGATGGCATATTATCAGATATGTGGATGACCTGAAATCTGGCTGGCTGGTATCTGGCAACAGAACTGGATTCCCCAAAGATCTTAGCACAGGTTGAATAAAACAAGAGGGACTATATTAGGAATAATTGTAATATCATTTAGGTTTTTTGAAATCTACCCAATGTCACACAGGAAAAAAAAAAGAAGAAGAAGAGCTAAAACAGTTCATGAATGGCTCCTTCGGATGTGGCCAAGGGCAAACTCAGTGGCATTACAGCCCCACGGCAAAGCATTTCACCAAGGCCAAAAGTCAAATAAGGAAGCTTTAGATTACACCATTCAACTGCCTCTTTATTGAAAGGCTCCAAGATCACGCAGGTAGAAAAAAACAGTGCTAATAGTTGAGTCCAGAGAGTAACGCAGGGGAAAATACTAGAGAATAAGCAGCCAGGAAGCTGAGCAATGGTGAGAATTTAAACCAGGAGAGGGAGAAATATTTCGGTGAAATCAAACTCTTTCATGCTTTTTTTTTTTTGTATGTATGTATACTGTCTTTTCCCTCTTATATATAGAGCAGAAGGCCTCCAAGTACTGAGGACTTCCACTGTTCTCCTTCCCTGTACTGTCAGCAGGCCTTTAATAGCTTTTGGAACAATATTTCTTGGTTTGCTTTATTATTTTAATGTTTGAAAAATTAAAATGTTTTCAGTTGTTGATTCTTTTTTAATCTTCCATGTGTGCACTATTTTAGACGATTGTAGGCTTGAATGTGCATGTGTCCCTTGATGTTAAGGGAAGCCCATTTTCAGATTATGGCAGCTGCACTGAAGCTTTCTTTTTGTTTGGTTCCTGATAGGTGTTTTGGGAAGTATATACAGCAGCTCTAAGGAGCCAGTAAAAATTATATTTCATAGACATATGAGTAAAGAGCATGATATCCCTACCTGATAAGCTAAGATGATTCGATATCACATTAATTAAATTATGTATATAAGAAGAAGAAACTGATCATCTCCCCCTATACACAGCTAAACCCACACATGGACTAATGCTTAGTTCTGACCCTTTAAGAGGATGCACAGACATCCTTGTATTCCCACAGGTGACCTGGGTGATGGAGAGATTTGGAGCCATGAGAAATGAGGAGCTCTTACAGAAACTGGGATATTTTTTCTGGAAAAGACAGTAGTTGCCATTTAACAAGCCGTAAAAGTGACTAGAGTCATAATAGGTTATAAGAATGATTGGAAAAATCAGAGTTTTATCACTTTACACAGTAGCATAGTGGTTCTAGCACTAGACTGGCCTGGGTATGTAGCCCAGCTTCACTGCTTACTAGCTGTTAAACCCCACACTCAAGTTACTTACCTACTCTGTGCTGCAGTTTTCCCATCTGTATAATGGTCAAAAGAATAGTACACGTGTCATTGGGATTACATGAATTAAACCACCTAAAACACAGAGAATAGTGGCTAGTACCTGTTAAGCACTTGATGTATTTTAGTTGCTAATAACCCACAATAGAGATTTTCCTCTTGGTGGATACATAAACAAATGATTAGACTTTTGATGGTGATTCCATCAGGAAAGGGAACGACGGGAAAGAAAAGAATGATCAGGTCAGGTCTGAGATTCAAGTTTGCTTGTGTTTATCATAGAATAAATCTGCCGAAGAGTGCATTATAATCACTAAAGTTAGGATACTTAAAAATACCCAGTGCGGTCCCTTCACCCAGAAAGATCAAACACACACTCGTTGCTATTTGATTTTTTATAAAATTGGATTGTCTAGAAGAGAAGTAATCTCGCCAGCCTGGGCAAACTCCTTGGACTTGGCATGAAAAGCCAAGACAGTAAAAACTGTTGAGTGTATTCTGTCAAAGTTATTATGAAAGTTACCTCTCACTTTACTATGAGCAGAGGTGGCTCATCATAGTAAATTATAGTCCTGTGGATTATCTGAAATAAGGGAAATATGTATATACAAATGAAAATACTTCTATCATGAAGTAACTTTTATTACATCTCTGGGCAATTAACATTTCATGTCTACTGTGTTTGCTGCTATAAATCTTCTCCCCCAAAATGACACATTTGAGAAATAGAGCTTTTTATTTGACAAAGAAAATGCTGGACAGCAGTTACCAACGTTAGGCTAGATTCTCTGGGTCCCAGAGTCTCCTGATTCCTTTAGCAAATTTTTATTGAACATCTACTAAGTGCCACGCTCTTTTCTAAGCCCCCAAAAAAGAACGAACACAAAGCAGACAATGTTGCTGCTCTCAGAGAACTCACATTCTAGTGAGAAGACACACTCAATAAATAAGCAAAAAACGTCCAGGAAGTGGACATCACAGAACGTGTTAGAAGAGAACTGAATTGGGCATAAAAGTAGGATGAGGCTAGATGTTTACTTTTGATTGACTGGCCAGGGAGCGGACATCTCACTGAGACGGGAATGACAATAAGCATCTAGGACTGTGAGGATCAAGAAAAAAATATCATTCTAAGAAAAGGAAACAGCTAGTACAAAATTCTAAGGTGAAAGAGAAGGCCAGTTTGGCTGAAAGGCTGTGGACAGGGTGGATGATGTTTATGGGAAGTTCAGAGATGCTGAGTCCAGATCATTTATGGCATGGTAGGACAAGGTAAGAAATTAAGACTCTAGGGGCATTGGGTGGCTCAGTTGGCTAAGCGTCTGCCTTCAGCTCAGGTCATGATCCCAGGGTTCTGGGATTGAGCCCTACGTTGGGCTCCCTGCTTGTCAGGGACTATGCTTCTCCCTCTGCCCCTCCCCCCTTGCTCATGCTTATGCTCTCTCTCTCTCAAAATAAATAAATAAAATCTTAAAAAAAAAAGAAAAGAAAAGAAAAGAAATTAAGATTAACTACAATCAGAAGCCAGGCACTTGGTGAATATTATGCAGAGGAATGAAATGATCTGATTATATTCACATAAATCAATCTTGCTATTACATGGACATTAGATTACAGAAAGCAACAGAGCAAGCAGGGAGACTGATTGGAAAGTGGTAGTAATAGTTCAGGCAAAGGCATGGAGATGACTTAGTGGGAAATGAGATAATGGACATAAAGAGAAATAGTCAGATTTGGGGTAGTTTTTGAAGTTAGAAGTGATAGAATTTGGGGGTACATTGGAGAAACAGAGAGCTAAATTATGGATGTATTCTAAGTTTTTGGTCTGAGAAATCTAGTAGAAATGGTGCCATTTTCACATATTTGCTCGTTTGGGGAAGGTCTCTCATGGACAAATTAAGTTTTAAATGCCTATTAGCCATTCGAGGAGAGCTGTCATATAGGAATTTGGGTATTTGAATCAAAGTTTCAGAGAAGAGGTGACAAATGAAAGATATTGATTTGAAAAGCCTTAAAACTTCCTGAAGCCAGGAGAATGAGAGGTACCACTTAAGGGAATAGGGCCGAGGTACTGGGCCAATGGGTACTCCAACATTTAGAGATTGGGTAGAAGAAGAGGAAGAGTCAGAATACAAGACTGAGAAGGTTCAACCAGTGAGTTAGGAGGAAAGGCAGGAGAGATGCTAGCCAGGAAGCCAAGAGAAGAAATAATTTCAAGGAGGGAATGGCCAGTTGTGTTGAATGCCTGTTAATGAAACAGAATCCACTGGATTTGGCAGTTTCGTTGGAATGGTGGGTCCTGAGGCTCAACTGGAATGAACTGAGGAGAGAACGTGAGGTGAGGTGAGGAGAGAATGTGAGGTGAGGAAAGGAGGAGAACCACAACTGACAGAACACATCTAGACAGTGTCATGAGTAGAGCCCTCTGAAACTGGGCCTACTCATGATACTGAAGAGCTCAAAGAAAGGTTCATAATTATAATGAGGGCATTTGTGCACCTGTTTGTGACCTTGGAAATGCCTATCATATAATGATGTTCTAGGATTCTTTTACTCTACAGTATTTATCTGATACTGCTCTCTTGCTTGCCTGAATTGTCAGTGCGGTGTCCCACACCTGATCCCTCTGCAACCTTATCAAGGATAGATAAATTATTTTTATTAGACTTTATAAAATACTGGAAATAGCTCTTGAATTTTTATTACTTTCTCAGTAGACTCTAGATTGGGAAAAATTGATCTCATTCAACTGTCTCATAATGTAGATAAGGCAATTAAGGCTCTGAGAAGTGAAATGACCAGTCAAATGCAAAATGCAACGATAATAGCAAAGTGAGGGCTAGAACCCGAGTCACCTCGTTTCAGGTCTCATCATCTCATTATGTCTCCATTTTTGGTTTATATCTCTCTAATTTTTATAAACTCTCTGCTCACAATAAGAACTTTCAAAGTTGTGTTAAAATAACAAAATGAAAAGCAAACGAAAAAACAAGGAACACCTGAAATTCTCAGCTTCAGAGAATTGTTCTTTTTTCCAGGCATGAGCTAAGGTGTTCACTCCTCCAGCTGCTGGAGTATTGGCAGTGGATGGCTCTCGGCCGAGCCTTCTCTGGGAACTGTCAAGTCATAGGGTCAGGTGGACTCATCAACAAGCCATTGTAAGATGGAAGTGGTAAGTCCAGAATCAAGCATCAGCAGGATGAAGGGCACAGTTAAGCTGCATTGGCATCTTTCCTTCAGCACAAACCTATGGCCACATGATGGGTCCCTGATGATTAGCTTACTGAGGAGAGAAAAGCCCAACAGATGGTTCATAGATGGGTCATCCTGCTATGGAGTGCTGTTGCACTATAGCTTCACTCAAGGCTGTCTCTGAAAGAAAACTGTGAAGGGAAATCCTAACAATGGGCAGAACTTCAGGCATCGCAACGTGGCATCCACCACATCCATCACAGGGCATCCACCTTGCGTGCAAAGAATGAGGGACCAAAATCACACTATATACCAATTCATGACAGAGGGAAATGAGTTAGCTGTTTGTTCAGGGACCTAGAAAAAGAGAAATTAGCAAATTGGTGGCAAGGATATCTGGGGAAGATTTACGTGAGTAGGCCTATAGGAATAAGCCCAAGTGTGAAGATCTTTGTACCGTGTGTAAAAATGCCCTCTGGAGAGCATCTTGCTCTCCTTCATCATTTTTTATAGAGGAATCACTAAACAATGAAAAATACAGATGGCATGGCCAGTTGCTATCAGCTAGCCTCTGTTATTAGCCATTCCAATGCTCTCATAACGTTCACATAAACAGAGATATCACAGTAACAGGGATGAAGGCTATGCACAGGCCCAGTATGGCTCCCAATCACCAAGGCTGATCTCGATTCTGCTAGTTCCAATCATCCCACCTCCCAGCAATAGAGACCAATGCTAAGTCCTGATACGGCATAATCTTCAAGGACACCAACCAGCAACTTCGTGATAAACTGATCACTCTAAGCCCCTTCCGTTCTGCAAGGAGCAGCCATTCATCCTGGCTGGCTGGAACCAAAAGATATTCCAAGTAGGGGTTTGCCTCTTTGATCCACAGGATCTCAGACAGCACCACAATGCAAGGGCTTACAGAGTATTTGATCCACTGACATGGGATCTTGCACAATATTACATAGGCTTAAGAGACTCTGCTTGACAACAAAGGAGATAGGGCAGTCAACACATGACCGTGGGAGACACTGGTTTGATCACATACTGCCCGACCCATAGATTGCCAGTCTAGAGTGATAGAAGAGCCTTTTGAAAGTGTAACTGAGGCACCAGCTTGGATCTGAGACTCTACAAGAATGGGGGGCTTCTGCTCTATGACCTAGTAACACCCTAGACCAATGACTACTATATGATGCCATGTCCCCAACAGGTAGAACATATGGGTCTGGGACCCAAGAGAAGGAAGTTGGAGTGTCCTTATTCACCATCCCTCAAAGTGACCAATTTGTAGAATTTGTGCTTCCCTTTAGTACAACTCTAGACAATGCAGGTCTCGATGTTCTCCCCCCAAAGGGGGAAATGTTCTATCAAAAGATACAACAGGAGTCCCATTAAACTTTCAGTTAAAACTACTGCTGTCACTTTAGGGTTCTCATGATGAAAAGAAAGCAAGGAAAGTAGCGTAGAGGGAAAGGAGTCCCCATCCCGACATGGGTGGTTGACTGTGAGCATCGGGGGGAGGCAGGGCTACACCTTCACCGTGAGGGCAGGAAGGGTATGTTTGGTACCCAGGCAGTCCCCTGGGGAACCCCTTGGTATACGACATTGCCTAGTTTTGACAATGATTGGGTGAGTGCAACAGCCATGGACTAAAAAAAGTCATGGTACCCAGGGGCTCAGACCCATAAGAGATGAGGGTGTGGGTTACCCCATCATATAAGCCACTTAGACCAGCAGAAATGTTGGCCAAGAATGAGTGAAATCTAGAATAAATAGTAAAGATACAGTGAAAACTTAATAAAATATATAAGTGAATTCAAGCGGCACAAGAGATAGATAGACTTTAGCAAGTACTATCATATGTCACCCAGAGTCCTTGTTCAGGACTAAGGAATTCATTCACTTAGTTTCTGGTAACAGTGACAACTAATAGCTTTTAACTGAATTTTTATCTGTGAATTGCCTTAGCTAAAAGAGCTGCCTTGCCCAAGGTCACACCTACTCCTGGGGCACAGGCCCCATTTAATGACTGGATGATAAAGGGGTTCAAGGACTCAGGCCCTTTGCCTTAAGGAGGGACAACTATGAAAGGTCAGCCCAGCTCCAGAGCCCCCAGGCTCTTTTCTACTCCTCACTTGACTCAAACCTACTTCCTGTACCAGCCCTTTTAAGGGTTTATTCTAAGGGCACTCACCAATGAAATTACTAAACACAACACAAATCTCTTTCTTAGAATCCGTTTCTCAGGGACAGCTAATTCAAATAGCATACGGTGGATCCGTCTGAGAAATATCTCTAATCATGAGAATAATATTATAGTAGATACTTTCATGGAATTGGGAAAATTAGGTTAGGAAAGTTGTAAAATATTTGCTCCCACTTTTATAAAAACAAATATGTATAAATATACGTAAACACATCCTAAAAAGGAGCATAAAGTAGCAAAATATTAACAGTAGCTATCTTTGGGTACTAGGCTCAAGATATCTTTCTGTATTTTTAATAATCAATACTAGATATTTTTATTTTTAAGCAGATAAAGTAAAAAACTTGAGGGTATAATATACATATAAAAATAGAAGTGTATGTTTAAAACAGAAGTTAATAGAGATAAGAAACACGATAATTACTATCTATTGCAGGTGACTCTTGATTTAAGAGTGGGAAACAATTTATCTCTTCTCTAATTCATCCACTAGACCTATTGAAGTTACCAGGTGAGGCTGACAAACAGGAAACTAACACATAGGAGTGGAATTTCCGGGTCCCCTGGTCACTCTACATGCAACCTTTTGAGGAACTGCCAGACTGTTCACCAAAGCGGCTGCACTGTTTTGCATTCAGCATTTATAAGCCACATTATTTTTCTACCCTTGGTTCAAGCAGGTTTCTCTTATGGTCTGAATATTCTGCCAGATACAGGCCAGTCACTTCTCTTAGATGGATCTGTGCAGGTCCTAACCAAGGGAAAGACCAACTCAAGGGAAAGTCAAAAGAATTTGATTGGTTCCCAAGGCACCATCCACATGGTGAGAATGAGTCAAACATATTAGTTTTTCTTCAAGACTGACACTCAGCACTTAGAGCAGTGCCCTCACTGTTCCTGTCCAGCCATTTAAGGGGTGCGTTCATTAGCCAACCCACTCCAGAATCACTACATCAAAAGTGGGAGCTTTTCTCATTAGCTTTCTTATCCCCAAGATCCTCTCAAAGAAAAGAACCTCATTATTATCCGCTCAATTGCTTTACCTTGCATGGGAGCCGAATTCTAATAAAAACCAGAAACTGTGAAAATTGTTAGCCAGTGAAAGGTTGTTTTGCTTGCTTTCAAAAAATTATGTGACTTAAATTTTATAAACAGGTAATACTTGCTTTTTCTTTCTCCTCTCCCAAGGCTGGATCATCCCAAAATGTGTTAGGAAATTCGCCATATACTACGGTTGGCCATCAATCCCCAGGTTCTCAGCAGCAATTCTCACCTAATAAAAGGAAGCATACAGTTCTTAAAACCGTTTTTCTGCTACAAAAATTTAAGTGGAGAAATTATGATTTATTCAAGTGGCATCAAGGAGCACGATGGTCACAATGCCTTTAACAGTTTCACAGAAAATGCAGAAAAACAGTTTCAAGTTGGTGTTCCTTGATCAACTCTAAATAAAAACCAAATGAATTCCATCAAAATACATTTTCTGGGAAGGTTTTTTTGAGGAGGCTAATCCCATGTAGTTTAAGAGCAACGTGGCTGCATTTAACGGGATTTCGAACTTCACTAATTTGAAGTGGCGTGCTATAAAAACATTACGAAAGCCTCTATGCACATGTTTTGAAGTAATTCATATCTCTTCCAATTATAAAAAAATAATCAAGTATTCGTAATTCAAAGCTGACTGGCTGAATCCATTATAAACTGTGTTTTTGCTATTTTCTTTAGGAGGTGGCAAATTAGCTGGTGAACAGACCCGCCCTCCTTTATCAGCTCTATTGAAACTTGGTGCTGTACTCCAGATTGGAAATAAGTGAGGTTTCCAGGAATGTAGCATTCGCATTAATGCAACTACCCTGTGTCTAGCTTTCCAGTGTTCTATCTTCCTAGAAGGAGAAATCCTTAATCTCTTAGAGACGTGGATATGTTACATCCTATGTACTACTATTACGTTAATATGTTACATATTACGAGCTGCTTGGCCAGTAGATAAAGCCCTGGCTGAACATCAGACCTACGTGGAAAATTATTTAGAAGCTATATTTGGTCATGAGTATTATAGAAATAATATATTTCAGTCATTTCTGAATACATAATATTTTTACTTGGATCAAATTTCAGAAGATACAAAAGGTTATGCTGTGATAAAATCTCTCTCCCACTCCTATCTGCCACCCACCCAGTTCTTCGCTATAGAGGCAAAACCAATATTATCAGCTTTTTGTGTAACTTTCCAGAGATATTTCACGCATATATAAGCAAATATGTACATTTATCCTTCTTTTTAACAACACTCGTAGCAAATGATACACACTCTTGCATTTTTCACATAAAATATCTTGAAGATTGGCCAGTATCCTTGCATAAAGTTCGTCATTCTTTTTTGCACATGCATCGTATATTATTGTATGTATGGGCCATAAGTTTAGTTTACCCAGAAAGTTTTTAAAAATATGTGTTCCTGGGCCCACCCATAGGATGATAGAACCAAAATCCATGGGCTAAAGTCTGGGAAGATGTATTTTTAATAAGCTCCCCAGGTGACTGTTACCTATTCAGCCCAGCATCTTCCTGCAGACTGGTTCTGGGGAATTACCATTTTAGGTTATCTATTCTGAATATCACTATTTCCAGCTGAGCTTTTCGCTGGGGCTAGCAAGCAGAGGTTATATTTTCTGAGAAGAGCCTGACTCATCAGTAGTACATGTTTCTGATTGAAAGGAGGTACATACTACTTATTGTTAGATTTATAGAACATTTTCAGCAGGAGAAAAAAAATAGATCCCTATAGATTGCTGCCAGTAAAGTTACCAATTGATTTGCCCCATATCATACTCAGCTGAAATGATTCTCAGGAGCCTCAACTTTTCCTCTGTTTTACCTAACTCCCCTCAGCAGCTCTGTTTTCCCTGTCATTCAACAGTGTTCAGGGGGAGCTGGAGCATAAGAATAATGACAACCACAGTGGAGACTCTGATCAAGTTCTCAGGGGAAGTGTACCCACTCCACCCATGGAGAAAAACTGATTTTGATTCTCCAAGAAGGACATGAGAATCTCCTGGGTCATCACTGTATTCATTCAGTCAAGGGAAAATGATTGATTGATTGATTAAATTATTTATTTGACAGAAAGACAGTGAGAGAGGGAACACAAGCAGGGGGAGTGGGAGAGGGCAAAGCAGACTCCCCGCCGATCAGGGAGCCTGATGTGGGGCCCGATCCCAGGACCTCAGGATCAGAACCGGAACCAAAGACAGATGCTTTACCGACTGAACCAGCCAGGCGCCCCGAAAATGATTATTTTTTTAATCAAACAGAACAATCAAAGGCAAATGATGGCACATCTGTATCTTCTCTTCCCCCCCCTTACCAGTATATAACATGTTTTTCCCTCTCCTAGTTGCTTGTGGTACAAGATTGTATATCATCCAATGGTTTGTCATTACATTTGTATAAACTCCCTCTTTCAATCCTTCCCTAAACTAAACCTTTCATATTTTAACATTTGCTTCCTTTCTGGTTTTATCAGGCTTATCATCAGTGGGAAGGCTTAAGTAAAATGGTCTGTCCCCTGAATTTGCCTGGGGGTCTTGCAAGTAGATTTAGAGCCCTACGATAAGTGATACATAGTTTTCCTTTGAGCAATTTGGGAAAGAAAAAAAAAAAAAACAACAACATCAATAGCTTTAAAGAGCTAAAATAAGAGATGTGATGTTCCTTACTGCCTTGGATTCTCAGCATCTTAATCAATGATAGTGACCTTTGAGATGGATTTTATGAAAGCCGGAAAGGAACTAACGTGTATTGATTACATTCTACATAGATTATTTAAACTAATTGTATAAGCTGTACTCATATGTCCCCATTTTATAGATGAAGAGTTTAAGAGGTGAAGTAATTTACCCAAATCTCACATCTGGTGAGCAGCATCGCTAAGGCTGGAAACTAGTTCTGATTCCAAAAATTATGCTTCTTTTACTAAATCATGTTTACTATCTAGACAAATTATATAATTTAGAGGCACATTTGCTAGAAGAAAACAGTAAACATATTTAGAGAAAACCTATTCGATATTTCATTATGAATCCCCAAACTGGATAATTGAGGTGATTCAATTTCCTAAACAAGCATTTCTGTGGCTGAATGGATAATTATTGAACCTATTGTGCTATCGGATCATTCAGATCATGCGCTATTGAAGAGAGCCGCTAGTCTAAATATAGTACTATACGTAAACGGCACATTGAGCTTAGTTTTAGAATAGTTTTAGCTCTGAGCGTAACAGCCTCTTGAGTAAGTTTCCAAATGGAAAAGTGTTTGCACTTTTGCACTCGTGTGCAGTTCTATACTAAATTTAATCAAACCTTAAAAGTGGGTATATGGATTTAAATATTGGCTTTACACATAAATCACTGACACACACTAGCGCTTCCACGACATCATCACCCCGAAAGAGATCAACCTCAGTAAGACCTTTTCTTAGTCTAAAAAAAAAAAAAAAGATTTTTTAAGGACACTGCTTAGCTGTTCTGAACCTCTCTGGGTTCTGAAAGTTTCTGTCTGTTTTCTCAGGACTGCAGAATCTTTCCCTGTTGACTTTTGCTTGGGTCACTGGTGGAAACCAAGTCACATGGCCACCACAAGTCCGAAGGTAGAAAATATTTTGCAGAAGTGGACAAGTGGGGATGAGTTGAGAGGCCAACTATTGCATTTGCCATGAGGCACAGGAATCGTACGTGGCTGGGAGGAGTGATTGGAATTGTTGGGTTCTAGGGGATTGCTATCCTTAGGTAAGTTCCATAAAATGCAAAGTGCCTGCTTTGCTTATTAACGGTCTTTAGCTCAGATTTCCCCAAAGTGTTATGCTTGGAATAGGATTCAGTGGGATGTCTCTCAATCTTATTTGTCCACAACATAATGCGGTGGACAAATAAGCTTGAAAAATTAGAATTGACTTACTACCTTGTTGAAATATATTTGTACAATATTAAGTTATATGTAATTTCTCTCTGTCTCAAAACTCCTGTTGCTAGTGCATTCCTCAGCACAATAAACAACATGTTTATTGATTTTCTTTCCTTTTCTTTCAGGTCTTAAATGCTACATTTTGTATGAAATTATAGCATGTCAGGCCCCCTAACTCTAATTTCTGTTCTTTTGTTCCAATTCCCTCAAGTAATATAAATCCAAAACATGATTTTATTATCATTTGAGATTAAAATCATAGGACTTCCTTCCTTCCAACTCTTTTTATTTTTTGACATTTAAACTATTTTTTAATTTACTAAAGTAATACATGCTCATAGTTTACAAAATCAAATAGTCCTAAAATTTTATAACAGAAACAGTGGCTCCATGCCTAATGTCTCTTCTCTTCCATAGGGTCACTATGCCCATATTTATACATCTCCCTATCTGTAAATAACATGCATATTATCTTTATCTTGTCCCCTTTTTTTCAACTCTTATTTTTATGTTATATTTCAGAAAATTTCAAACATATTTAAAGATTTATTTATTTATTTTAGGGGGGAAAAGGAGAGGCAGAGGGAGCGGGAGAGAAAGAAATCTCAGGCAGACTCCACGTTGAGTGCAGAGCCCAACACCAGGCTCGATCTCACAACCCTGAGATCATGACCCACGCTGAAATCAAGAGTCAGACACTTAGCGGACTGATTCACTCAGGTGCCCCCTGAAATTTCAAACATATTTAACAACAACAGGAATAATACAATTAACCCTCATGAACCCATCATTCAAATTTAACAACAGTCAACTCCTAGTCATGCTTTTTGCATTTAAACCTCTTTCTCTTCTCCAGGATTATATTTCCATTTACATTTTTTCATTGAAGTATAATATAGAAAAGTACAAGTATCAAAGTGTGGTGCTCACTGAATTTTCACAAAGGGAATATACCCACAAAACCAGTACCCAGATCAAGAAGCAGAACATTAGCAGGCCCTAGAACCCCTCACTAGAGCCCCACTCATGCCTCTTTCCAGTTGATAACCTCCAAAAGTCACCATTCTCCTGACGGTCCAGATTCATTTCCTCTGTGTTTGTACATTACATAAACAGATTCATACAGTATGGACTTTTTTTGTTCTACTTTTGCTCCTTACTGTATTTCTAGTATTCATCCTATTGGGTGTCTGTTTTAAGTTGTTCTTTCTCATTACTGTTTAGTGTCACATTATGTAAATATCCTACTGTAGATGGGCATTTAAGTAAGGTCTGCTTCTTTTTTAAAGATTTTATTTATTTTAGAGAGAGAGTGGACATGAGAGAGAGCATGAGTGAGGGGAAGGGGTAGAGGGAAAGAGAGAAGCAGACTCCCCGCTGAGCAGGGAGCCCAACAGGGGTCAATCCCAGGACCCCAGGAACATGACCAGAGCCAAAGGCAGACACTTGGCTGACTAAGCCACCCAGGCACCAGCAGTCAGGTCCACTTTTTAGCTATTTCAAATAGCAAGGCTTTGAACATACTGACACATGCTTTTGCTGATCATATGCTTGTGTTTTTGTTGAGTATATACCTAGGAGTAGAATTGCTGGGTTATAGAGTATGTATAAATGTTCAGCTACAGTGCTTACTTTCAAAAAGTTGCCCAAAGTTGATTGTCTTAATATATATTCCCACCAGCAGTATATGGGAGTCCCAATAATTCCATCCTTGACAGCGCTTTTTTTTTCTTTCAATTTTCACCATTCTGGTGAGACTGTAGTGATATCTTATTATGGTTTTAATTTGAATTTCTCTGCAGAGTAATGAAGTTCAACACATTTGCATATGTGTATTGGTCATTTGATATCTTCTATGAAGTGTCTGGTCAAGTCTTCTAGGAAGTGTCTGGTCAATTTTCCTCTTGTAGAAATTCTTTAGGTGTTTTGAATGAGTCCCTTTTCAGATATGTATAGATAATATCTCTTCCTACTATTTCGGTTGCCTTCTCAACCACATATGGTATCTTCTGATGAATGGGAGTTTTATTTTATTTTAAGATTTTATTTATTTGAGAGAGAGAGAGAGCACAAGCAGGGAGGGAGAGGGAGAAGCAGGCTCCCTGCTCAATGTGGAGCTCGATCCCAGGACCCTGAGATCATGACCTGAACCAAAGGCAGACGCTTAACCCATTGAGACACCCAGGTGCCCAAGAAGCTTTAAATTTCAAAATAGTACCATTATTCATTAAAAAAAAATTTTGGTTGCTGTTTTCTATGTGCTGTTTAAGAAATTTTTGCCTACCTCAATGTGGTAAATATGTTCCCCTATGCTTAATTCTAAACTCTTTACTATGTTACCTTTCATGTTTAGAGCCGCAATCTATCCAGAATTTTGTTTACCGTGTGAGGTAGGTAGAGGCCAAGATAGATAGATAGATAGATAGATAGATAGATAGATAGATAGATAGATAGATAGATAGACAGATCGATCGATCTTGTGTGTGTGTGTGTGTGTATATATATATATATATATACATATATATATGTATATATATATATATATATATATACACACACACACACACTTTGATATTGATTCCGCACTATTTACTGAAAAATAAAAAGTATTGTATTTGTATTGAAGCATTGTATTTGTCAATTTGTCATGTCAGCTGACCACATGTGGATCTTTCTGGAATCCTCTCTTTTCTGTAGGTTTGTGCTTCCTCAAGTACCACAATTTTAGTCACTGTAGCTTTATAATAAATATTGGCATTTATAGTGTAAGCCCTCCAGCTTTCTCCTTTTCAAATATTGTCTTAGTTTTTTGTTTTTTTGTGGGTTTTTTTGGTTCATAACATTTCTATATTAACTTTAGAATTAGCTTTTCAATTGTTTGAAAAACAATAATAATCTGCTGGCATTTTTATTGGACTGAATTGTGTACAGAGATTAATTTGGGGATAAGACAGAGTCTTCTGACCCGTGAATGTAATAAGTACCATCATTTATTTGGTCTCACTTACTTTCTTTAAAAATGTTGTGTATTTTTTTACTGTCACTGTTTTGTATTTCTTCATTAGATTTATTCCTAGGTATTAGATATTTGTGATACTATTATAAATTATATACCTTAAAATTTTTTACTTCTTCTCTTTACGTGGCCTGTATACAGAAAAACAACTGAAATTTGAATATTGACCTTGAATTCAGCAATCTTAAATTGACTGATCGCTTAGATTCCTCTAGATTTTGTTAGATACACAATCATATTATCTACAAATAATGATATATTTCTTTCTTGCCATCCTTTTCACATTTTCTTTTCCCCCACTCACTTGCCTGGCTAGGAGCTCCAGTATAATGATGAATAGAAACGCTGATAGCAGGCTTCCTTATCTTGTTCCCAATTTCACAGGAAAAGTTTTCAGTATTTCGTGAGTATCGTATGAGTGATAGGTTTTTATAGATTTTTAAAATCACGTTAAAAAAAAAGATTCTTCTATTTTCAGTTTGCCGAGATTTATTTTTTAAATCTCGTATCACAAATATTTCTATCTAGATCAGGGGTCAGCAAACCGAAAGCTGATTGCCTCTTTTTTATAAAGTTTTATTGGAACACAGCGGTGCCCACTCGTTTCTATACTGTCTGTAACTCCTCTTGCTCTACAAGGGCAGTGCTGAGTGGCTGCAACAGAGGTCCGTATGTCCTTCAAGCTTAAAATAGTAAGAGTCTGGCTCTTTGAGAAAACGCTTGCCAATCTCTGATCTAGAGATCATATTCTTTTCCTCCTTTTTCTATTAATAGAGAAAATCACTGATAAACTAGAACAGTAAACCAGCCTGGCATCTGGGGGAACATCCCATTTGGTGATGGCTATCGCTTTTATAACTTCCTGGATTGGATTTGCTCATTTTTATGTATTTATTGTCCCCTTTTTAACTTCCCCATTTGCTTTCTAAAGTTGGCTGCCTCTTACCTTCCTTTCCACTTTTATCTGGACTTTCTCTTTCCTTTTCCTCATTGTCCCTGTTTTGCTCAATTTAGATTCTATTCTAAGAAGTTTCTCCTATGTGTGACTGTGTCCCTATAGGCTTAGGATTTCTGGTTTTGAGAGCTCCTGGGGCCATATGACTCTAACATTTCAGAGCTTACAGTGACTCCCTTACCCGTCTCGGTGCACTGGATCCTAAAAATTGCTGTTTCACATTCTGTTCTCAGACTGTCTTCCAGAACCTTCTAGCAAATACCTATTGGTGATTTTGAGGTTCTCCTATTCTCAAGGACACCCTTTTGCCTTCCCTCAGCCTTCTCCTTCATACTTCACAGATGCTGATGGATCTAAAGCTAGGAGTTCTTCGTTAACAGTTGTTCATATTTTAGGTTCACAGAAATACTTTATACCCTAATTTAATTGTAGATATTCTACTTGTACTTTTACTTTTGTTATCCTATTTGTTCTTTCTATTTCACTCTAATTTGGGGAGATTTACTACCAACACAAGCAGCCTAGGATCCTCCTTTATTTATTTCTAAATCAGATAAAGTCATATTCTTTGTCATGCAGAAATGTAAGATATGCTTCAACTCATGTACGACTAAAACTTTAAAATTACTTATTTAGCATTGATTCACTTAACAAATCCTATACAGGATTAAGGGACAAATTGTTCTGTTACATGCTGACCAAAAGGTGTAAGCACACACTCTGCAACAGGATTGGGATGTGAGTAGTAGAGAATCAGCTTTGTCCAAAGAGGGTTCTGGCCTCTGCCTTGGCTAGTGCGGGATCTCTAGGCCCCTGGAATATTTTGCCTGATAGGAGTGTTTTTGTTTGCCGGGAGTTTTTGCCTCTGAATAGTCTAACAATGTGATACATGGTTGGGGTTTTGGAATTTGCCCTATCAGTTCAAACTTCTGGAAGAACTAGAGACTAAAGGTATTAAGCAGAACCTCCAGGAGTGGTCAGTCACATGAGCAGTATGTGATCAAGCCTCAATAAAAGCCCTGGACACCAAAAGCTTTGATGGTTGGCAAGAGTCAGATGGTTGGCATATTGTCACGATTGGCTCATCTGGAAGGATGATGTGTTCATGTCTGGAACCCCCCCCTCCGGGGCCATGCCCTATGCATCTCTCCCTTTGACTGACTTTGATTTGGTTTTGGTGGTGGCTGTTGATTTTGTTTGTTTGTGCTGTAATAAAATTGTAATCCTAACTATAGCGCTTTCCTGAATTCTGAGTCATTCTAGTGAATTATCAAAATTAAGAGGGTAGCAGGAATCCCTGACTTTGTAGCCAGCTGGTCAGAAGTGAGGATGTTTGGAGGAATCCCAAGCTCATGGCTGGTGTCTAAAGTGAGGGCATTCTCGTGGGGGACTGTGCCTTTTTCCTGTGAGGTTTGGCCCAACTTCCAGGTAGGAGGTATCGTGGCTTTTGATGAAAAAGTTTGGGCATTTGTGTATTATACAAATAAACACAAACTCATTATGGAGTAAGGCAGACTAGTTAGAAAAGTGTATGCTAAGACGGCATATTATAGGGAAGGCAAATATTCAACAATGAGACAGAATTGAAAACACATATAGGAACTAAGGTAGTATTTGTTGCCAGTTTGATGGCGTTATTGCTATTATCCTAGAATGCTTAACTCCTTCCTGTCAGGGATCCCAACAGGGTTCATGATGCATCTCTTACAATGAGGATCAATAGGAAAATGGGAATCAAATGACAACCAGCTGCTACTCTAATGCAGATCTGAGGGAAGTACAAGGGTCCCTGGGTCACTAACAACAGAGCTGCTTGGAAAGAGGACAAGATAGAAACGGATAACCAGGGAAGCAGAACTTGCCCAGCTCTCCTTCGCACGTGGGGAAAAGCAAGCGCAAAGTACAAAGGTGAAAGGATGTATACCCTGTGCCCATGCATTTCAAGTTACACCCAACCCCCACTTGGAATGAGAGCCAGTGTTTTTCTTGGTCCACTGAGTTACGTTTTCTTCTGAGTAGAGTTCTCTTTTCTCTCTTGGGCAAGTGTGGTAGGCCATGCCAGACCTACTCTACCCAAAACTCAAGTAGGTTCAATGATAGAGTAAGAGCTATGATATGGAAGCACAGGCTCTGGGATTATCTTTTATGAAAATATTGTACCTTCCACCCAGCCCAAGTGGTATAAAAGACAACAACCAATGGGTCTATGTCCACCAGCCAGGAAACTTTTATACTTCATTTTGGGCCACAGTGACCACTAAATTTCTGGTGTCCCCCCATAAAAGGCAGCAGATAGTACTAGAGAACTATGTCTACACATTTGCTTTCTTCATCACCTAGAATTCTGTACTTGATCTCCTATAATTTTGCTGGCTTGGTAATTTACAAAGTGAAAGTCACTTCAGACTCAGTTCAAGTTGTCAACATTATCAGTATTTGAACGCAGGACGTGTGTTCTGGTCTAGAGCTGTGGGTTGTTACTAATCAGGTTAGTGACTATGGGTGTGGACTATGACCGCAAGATTTTCAGGACAGACGTTCTACTTGCTCTGATATACTGCACACAACATGTGGTTTATCTTCCCGCCACATCCAAGAACGTTTTGGTTTTAGTTTAGGATTATTGTCTGCAACCTTAAAGGAATAGGGATACATACGTGGATAGAAAGGCAGAATATGGGAGGGAGGGAGAGTTCTCAGCAATAAGGTGGTAATACACAATCTTTATCAGAACTCTTCTAATATTTTGTTAAATGTGCTATTCCAGGATTCAGTCAACTGAACTGGGGGGATATAAACTGTTTCTGGGTGGAGGGAAGAAGCTAAGGTCCACCATTCAGGGAGCAGTCCTAAAACCCTCACTTCCCTCCGAGTCACACCCATGCTCATTTCTCCCATATCCCTGGCAGCTTCATCTGTCACTCCCAGAACAAAGAATGAATGCTAAAGACACCCACTCAGTTTGTAACTCTGACATTTGGTCCTATTACTCAGCTTTATTAGGATTTTGTTGGTTAACAGGTATGGTTTCTAGGCTATTGGTCCGAGATTAGGCACTGTTCCTACTGGATTTTCCACTCTGCTGAGGATCTTTATGTGTTCCTCTAATAATTTCAACCGAGGAGGATGATCTTGAGGACTAACAACTATGATAGGTTTACCCTCTGAATGAGAGAACAGATGCCTTACTTTTTTGTGAGGAAAAACCTTTCTGTTAATCGGCATCTTTAATTACGAGAAAGTTATTCCCTGTGTTGAGTTAGTTTCCAAAACTCTCCTCCAGAACAATGTGTAGTAGATGTACTTCCTTTCCCAGAGGACCAGATTTAAATATATAAGGACAGCTCTCTACTCTTTTTTTTTTCAGGCATTATAAATATATCCAAAAACTTTATATGTTCCTTTGTACACTTCTAGGATGTAAGTAACATTTCACAGACATCATCTAGGCAACTTCATGTCAATAAAAGGAGGTAACTGAGGCCCAGACCAGTGGATGAAGGGAAGCTCTACTCTAAATGCCAATTAATAAAAGTAGAAGGAGTGGCAGAATTAGGGAAACATCATCTCAAAAACTTCAGTTAACATCAATTCAGACAAAGTTCATCAAGATTAAATTCCTTAGGTAAATGGTTGATGGAAACTTAGACATTCATTTGGTGTCAAATTAATACCACACAGAGTGCTTCCTAATCACAAGAGTTTAAATAAAATTGCACATAGAGGGTTCAGATTCCAGTCACTCCAGTGAAGGTCAATTTTAGCAGGTTAGTGGTAGACGAACTAGAAGTAATGTCTTCTGATGTGATACAAAGCCTGGAGTAGACAACATCGCCTATGGGAGTCTGTCCATGGTGTTTCGCTTGAACCCATCCAATTAAAATCACTTGCACAGGGGACAAACCATAAGAGGATATAACCAGAGAAATCCAAGATGTGGAATATTCTGGAGGTCAACTGACCTTTCATCTTCAACAGTCATAGAAAAGGGACTATTCTAGATTAAAAGAGATGGAAAGGATATATATATATAGACAGATATATGTATGTATCTATCTATCTATATCTCTCAAAGATATGCACTAAGGTGTTAACAGTATCAATCACTGGAGAGTGGGATGTGATATTTTTTTCGTTATGTTTTCTATAATGATTATTTTATATTCTTTCTATAATAATAAAGCATTTAAAAACATTTATGGTCAACCTGGCTCAATGACTTCTTCAATCCATATGAGATTTTTTCCAGATCCTGCCATACTGGTCATCTTCTCCTGGCCAAACTCCTCTTTGCTATTATTGTCTTCACATAAGATGTCCATCATTTGGCAATACACCTCAGATGTAATCTTACCAGAATAAGGTGGAACCTCTGATCTGACCACTACTATTGAGGCAACTAAAGACTACATTGCCTTTATGGAAACTCAATCACATTGTTGACTGTATAAATAGTCTGCAGACTATTTAAAACACCAGTTAATGATTTAGAATAGACTACGTAGAACAGAAATTGACTATTGAGAATAGAGATTAAGGACATGGACTCTGGAGGTTTGGGGAAAATTACTTAATCTCACTAAGCCTCCGTTTTCTCATCTGTGAATTGAAAGAAATACTAGAACCTGTTTCATAGGGCTGTTATCGGGGCTGAGATAGCATAGCAAAAGAATTGAGTGTAGTGCCTGGTTCACAATATATAATAAATGAATAATTATGACCTATTATAGTAATTATTATTGTGGTGTATAAAATCTCAGCATGAACGTTGCTAAGGATCATTTAGACTCCCTCCAATATTTTAAAATTACTTTGATCTAAAGTGATGTATTTGACCTAGTGAAAATATCTTTTCATAAAAAAAAAAAAATACAACCAAGTAAGTAATTCTCTTCATCTGGCAATAAGTATACCACCTGTATTTCTGTTTTCCTTATACTGTGAATTCCTTCATTAACTCACCAACATTGGATCCTTTGAATGTTTAGGACCAGTGGGGCCCAGAAAATACCCATTTGAATGGAGCAACCCCAGGACTTCTGGGTAACACAGTTTAGGGGACTTTCATATGCATTGACATTCTATGAGACTACCCAGAATTTTAAAAAATATTTTGTTTTAGAGAGAGAGAGAGAGAGCAAGTGGAGGGGCAGAGGGAGAGGGAATCTCAAGCAGATTCCACACTAAGCATGAGGTCTGACATAGGACTCTATCTCATGACCCTAACATCACGACTTGAGCTGAAATCAAGGGTCAAATGCTTAACCGACTGAGTCACCCAGGCGCCCCATGAGAATACCCAGAATTTAATGAATGAATCACCTGGATGACTGAACGTTCTGAGCTCTTTCGTGCCACACAATCTGCTCTGTGTGGAGGTAATACACTCAATAATTAGCTTAAACTTCAAGAGCCCGGAGGCAAAAATCTCAGAGTTTTTGAGAGCATCCATTAAAATGCATGGTCATATGTGTGAGAGGTAAACTGATGGAGAATCAAGTTTTAAAATAATTGCTGCCCCTGAAAACCCCAAACAATTAGCCCAAGAACAAAAAAAATAGAGAGAAGTTGAATTATTTTAAAGTAAAACCTTCTCTTGGAGTTTTACATTATTTTAGTGACCTAAATGAAATCGCTAATTTTGCTATATATTAATTAGGATTCATTCCACTGCAAATTACAGAAATTCAAGTGATTTAAATCATAATGACATGTATTGATTCATGTAACTGGAGTTCCAGAAGTAGAGCAGATTTCAGGGTTGGCTTAATCTAGCAGGATTAGCTTTCGGTCCCAGAGTTGGTTCTCTGGGCTCCATCCTCCTCTATCTGTTGCCTTCATAATATGGTAGTCCCAGCTTTGAAACCTGTTCATCACCTCTTCTAAAGTTTATCATTTAAAGGACAGAAAACATTTTTCAGAGATTCCCAACAAGTTCCCCTTGACCCCCCTGGCCAGTACTGTGTCTTAGTCCCCGTTCCTCAACCGATCATTAACAAGGGAGTGGAATCCCTTCTGAAATGCATGGCTTCAGGTAAGGGAGCTGTGGATGAATGAATAAAAACTAGGGAATTCTTGGTAGAAGGGGAATCAATGTTGGGTAGGTAATCAACAAGGAGTAATTATTAAGAACTGGAGGTTGGATGAAGCAGGGGATTATTTTATTTTCAGAAAATTTGTTTTTCTTACAAAACTTGGCTTTTAAAACAAGTATGAAGGAAAAGAATCCAAACCTTTTCCCATCTGCTTTTCCCCTTTGTTGAAATGACAATAGTAATTCTGAGCGGGAATAACAATATTGTTATATATCTTATCTCCACCAGGTTTTAGAATTCCCAAGTGGCTCTGAACAGTTTCAAAATGTGTGCAGTTTGGAAAAACCTAAGTGGTGATTTTTCCCTTAATTTTTAGCACATGGGATTTTTAAAAATGAAGATGCAGTCTGTATGTAATAATCCAGACTTCAGGATGTTGTTATATAACAGCATTTGATGTTTGACAAGTTTTTGACACTCTTTAATGAGCTTGTTTATATCTTTAATCTTAGAAATATATTTACCAAGTGCAAATCTAGCACTAAGTACGACAAATTCATCATTTTATCCTTGAAGAGCAGAGTGGCATCTAAATTCAGCAAGCCCCTTCTTCATTTTCTTAAAGTGAAAACACATCTATCAGTACTTTTTCTCTGCTTTTCATTCTTTTAACTAAATTAATGACCATTTTCTTATTATTGGGGACTTCTAAGCTGTTGTTTGTGGGGAAAAGTCTCAGGAAAGCCCTTTTGCCTCTCTGAATCACAATGACCTCCTTGGGTCATCAGAGTCCATGAATCATTCATTCATTCAGTGAATATTTGACTGCTGATCATTGTATTGGGAATTAAAAAAGAAAAAGAAAAGAAAAAAAAGACTTGGTCCTGGCTTTCAAGGAGTTCACAGGAAAGTAGGACATAGACTATGCATACATCTAGCACAAAGGAATTTTTAGAAGGGGTTTAGTACAGTGATGGAGATGGGAACAGTGTAGTTTGGAATCACCTAGAAGAGATAACCTAAGTCACCTGAATGGACAAGTTTTCTTGGAGATCATGGTATTTGCACTCCATACTGAAGGCTGGGTGGGCATCAGCCAGGTAGAGGGAGATGGGAGAGGAGGTGAGGACACTCAGTGACAGAAGACAGTGTGATCAAAGGCATGAAGTGAGGACACAGCCCAGTGAGTACCAAGGGGAAATCATAAGCAATTCATGGAATCAGAGAGAAAAAGCGTGAAGCAGGGAGCAGGAAAAGAGAAGGCTGGATGGGAACCAGATGATGTTGAGAGATGTTCTTCCCAGTAGGTGATGAGGATTCATTGAAAGATGTTATTTAAGGGTTCGACTGAAATGTTAGCGTTTTTCTACCATTTTATTCTAACCTTCTTTAATTCTACTTGTAGATTTTATCTTTAACATTTAAAACAATCTAAGGAAGGGGTCCATGGTTTATCCCATAATTTTTGACCCTCCCAACCTCACGACTACTGCATCATTGTTATATGGTGCTAGGATATGGACTGCATTCAAGCTTCTTTCTCTTATTCGGCTAAACCAAAAGGAAACAATTGTGAATTGGTCACGTGTTTGTCAAAGGAATTCAGCAAAGGCCCTACTATTACCCTGGATTATGCCACCCTCCTTTCAATTTTCTTTCCATTTTCATAAGGTTAACTCTTCCCCCACGTACACAAACTTCAGAACGAGCAGAGTAATCTGTTGCCTTTGCACTCTCTGATACATACAAAATTCTGGGTATTAAAACCAATTTTCCTCCTCCTCCTCCCTCTCCTCCCTCCTCTTCTTGTACTTAGAAAAGTCTCCTATTAAGATGCAAATTCTAGAAGAGGGATTCATTAAGCTATTATCAGAGATTGGCAGCATGAATTCGCTGACTCTCAGATGCCCAATCAGAAGGGGAATGTGTCTACTGTTCAGGGTCAAGTGGCCAGAGGAGAAGGAAGACCCTAAATCTGAGAAAGAAGGACCCAGCATCAGCTCTGCCTTTTCATTGCAGGAGGGCCATTTGAAGCCCCTGTAGTTTTTCTACTAAAGCAAACCAGTGTCAAGAAATGCCTAATACGTCTTAACAAAATAATAGGAGGGTTTATTATTCAAAAGGTGTAAGTTCAAAACCATTAAATAGTAGCTCACTTCCTCAATCTGACTACAGACTGTATTTATTGTCTCAGAAAATAATGAAACGCTTGCCTTGTTGATGTGCTAAACTTTTCTGGGTGACCTGGGAGGAAAAATAGCTGCAGCTATGACGGGGAAACGGAGTTCCCCTTGGAGCACCTATTATCTTCATCCTCGCCTACAGGATGCGCGTTTGTCCACCTCCCAACCACTCCCACGCTGTTGCCTGAACGAACAGAGAAGAGATTCCGTAAGTCCTGGCAAAGAGCTGGACACATTTCTCTCAGAATTCCTCAGGAAGAGAGGTAGAGGCACTAAAGAAAATCAAGACTGTTCTACATGGAGGTCTGAAGAAAGAGAGAGGGCAGGGTGCTGTTTATAAGATAGGGAGCACTCTCCTCACGAAGCTTAAATACACAGAAGCTTCCCAGGAGGCTGTGTAACAGAACAGGTAAGCCAGAGAGGACTCCTATGACCTCCAGTCTTCCTCAGTGTCCTATAAGGCTGGCCTCGTGCATGTACAACCTGTGTAGGCTTCATTTTTAATTCACACTTGTGTTTGATAAGTGGAGTGACAATGGAGCATGAGCAGAGGAGCTATGAGCAACATGGCTGCACGCATGTACGCCACCATTCTCTGCCACCCCACTCACGTCTAACGTTCAGGATGCCTCACCAGCACAGAACTCCTCTGGACCTACAATGAGGGGATTTACTGAGATTCAAAGCAAGTCCATGGTAAGCTTGTTACATCCATGTCTGAGTAAGCAGAGTCTCAGACAGCCACGAAAAGGCCAGGCTTTCTGTTCGAACCAGAATTTGCTTCAAATGCAGAAAGAAGGCAATGGTACTTTAAGAAATGTGAGCTACCTGATATCATATCCTTTCCTATTCAGGTTACATCCCTGGATTAGCTAACTGTTTACGGTAAAAAGGATGTCAGTTGGTCCTTCCTCACTCATCAATAACCTAAGGTACAAAGTGTTGGTAGGTTGTGCACAGATCAATAGATGAACTAAAAACAGTAGTTCTCTGTAGTGATTCCACTGTTCTAGTAAGAACAAAATCCTTATGCAAATATGAGCTATGAGATAGGAATTGTGTAAATTCAATGATTCTGCATGCAAGTTCAATGCTAGTATATTTGCATTTCAAACTGGTATTGCACAATAAAAAGAAGAGTAAAATCCATGCTAATAATTTAAAATTTTAATTCATCTTCACTTAGAACATTAAATAGCAAATTAAAAAAACGCCATGACAATTTGAGAAAGCTTTTCAAAAGAAAAAAGAAAGAACTTTAAGGTTTTTGTTTTGGAATTTATTTATTCGAGAGAGAGAGAGAGAGCATGAGTGGGGGAAGGAGCAGAGGGAGACCCCCTCTGAGCACAGAGCCTGACACAGGGCTCGGTCTCACGACACCATGAGATCAATACTGAGCCAAAACCAAGAGCTGGATGCTTAACTGACTGAGCCATTCAGGCACCTCAAAGCTCTAAGTTTTAATATGATTCATGATGTTCTTTTTCTGCTTTTTGAACAAGGCGCTCCATGTTTTTGTTTTGCACTGGACTCCACAAATTATGTAATCAGCCCTGTGGCCCTATCTCTTGAGATCTACCTGAACTTCAATACAAATTTTTGTATTTCTTAATAGAACATGTTTGGTCCAGAGGGGTCTTGCTTTCCAGCGGGGCTCATATCATTCATCTCAATCATCCTTTCTCTTGCAATCAGAGATAGGATAAGAAAAGCAATGCACTCCAGCCCCTACTCATAGTCATTACAAGTTAAGCTGCCTCTTCTCAACTGAAATACAGAGAGATCCACTTGGCTTGAGAGACAATAGATTGAATTCCTTGATGGCCTCCATAAGTAAGCTGGTACAACCTTACAAAAAAACCACAAGAAGACGGGCACCTGGCTGGCTTACTCGGTAGAGCAGACCACTTCTGATCTTCGGCTCTTGAGTTCAAAGTCCATGTTAGATGTAGAGCTTACTTAAAAAAAAATAAAAGACAAAAGGAAGGCCCAGCATACTAGTTTTCTTCTTTTTTAATTGGATGTACTTGACATATAACATTATGTAAATTTAAGGTGTACATCTTGTTAATTTGACATATTTATATATTGTACTATGATTGCCATTGTAACGATCCTTAGCACGTCTCTCACTTTACATATTTATCCTTCCTTTCAGCCCATGATTCTTAACACTTGTGATTAACTATTCTTCTCCAGGATGTGGGGGCCTACCTATTTACCTCTAGACTTCACTAAAAGCAAAGGCTCATCTGCAGCAAAATTCATGCTTCTAGCATCTTGCCTCCAAACTGAAGAAATGCTCTATTAATTAAATGTTGGCTCAACTGCCAGTGGAAGAAAGTCCCCCCAAACAGTGGCTCCAGCAAGTTGGAAATTCTTTCCTCTCGGAGTCTGGAAGTAAGTGATTCAGGGCTAGTATGTGCTCTGTGGTGACAGTGACTTCTGCTTTGCTGCTCTGTCATGCATAACCTCCATGCCCAAGACTGCCTTGAGGTTTAAGATGTCTGTAGCCATCAAACCTGTCTGCAGAAGAGCAGGAATGCACAAAAAGAAGAAGGCGGCAATGGCCCTTCCTTTAAGAAACTTCTCGAAATTAAACACACCACTTCTACCTACATCTTACTAGCTTGAATTTAGGCACATGGCTATACTAGGTGCAACAGGGACTAGGAAATGGAATCCTATGTTCTCAGCCAAAAATGTAGGGTGCTGCTGCCGAGAGAAATGAGGAGAGTGGAAGTTGTGGGAAACTGTCACTGTGCCATATCAAGTCCCCATCAGTTTGCACACTACTAAGTCCCTCTAGCACCGTGCCTCATACATAACATAGGAGGTGATTAGTGAATGATGTTCAATGGGTTCCTAAATAGTGATCATTTAAATTCATAAAGTTTCCTAATTTCTTCATGTCTGCTCATTCTGGCTGCTAACTCAGGAGCAGATAAAAAATAATATAATTCAAATGCAATAACAAAAATATATTTTTTTAAATAATTGCACTATGTTATCTCCGTTAGACACTGGATTGGTTTTCTAGTAACAGATATTCTTAAAATAGATTCTATATGAAAACGATAGACAAACTGAATGTACACAGATGCCTTTTGGGGGGACCCTTACAGAAGACTGATGTCTGGATTCCGTCAACACAAATTGCGATTCAGAATGCTTGGGGTTGAGCCAGGAACCGGAATTTTCAGTAGGTACCTAGGGTCACGACCATGAGGAACACTATCACAAGACATAGCAGCTCGGGCTGACTTCACCTGTAGTTTGCTCCCTTGAAGCCCAGCACAGGACCACATCTTTCAAAGTCTGATTATGACATTCAGAATGTCATCATTCTTCCTGTACTTTCCATAAATTATTGCTAACTCCAAGCTTAACTTATTTATGGAGTTTTTGCCCCCAAACTACTCTCTCCTTTCTATTTTTGCATTATTCCCAATTCTTTCCTATAAAACACACTCTCAAGTTCTCTACAGCACAAGAAAAGATGGCTGAGAAGCCTCGAGGACCCACTGGGGGAAGTGCTGGTTTGGCAAGAATGGAACGGAGGCTATTTGCCGTTATGCTCATTCATCTCAGCCCTCGACTGGTTAAACAGAAATGTCTTTAGGGCTGCCAGGGTGGTTCAGTCAGTTGGGTGTTCCAGTCTTGATTTCCTCTGGGGTTGTAAATCCAGGGTTGCAGTATCAGGCCCCCCTGCGGGCTCTGCACTCAGTGGGGGGGGGGTCTGCTTGTTTCTCTCTCCCCCTCTGCCCTTCCCCTGACTCAAGTGCATGCTTGCACCCTTTCTCGCTCTCAAAAACAAATAAATAAAATCTTTAAAAATAAAAATAATAGGGGCAGCTGGGTGACTCAGTCGGTGAAGCACCTGACTCTTGATTTCCACTCAGGTCATGATCTCAGGGTCATGGGATCAAGCCCTGTGTGGGGCTCGGTGCTCAATGTAGAGTCTGCTTGGGATTCTTTCTCTCCCTCTCCCTCTGCCCCTCCCCCCACTTGTGCTAAATGAATAAATAAAATCTTTAAAAAATAAATAAATAAAAAAATTTTTTACTTAATGTATTCATAGTACAGCTAATATGTATCCTAATGTAATACTTATGCAGTATTTGGCTTCAGCTAGAACATACTAAGAAATAATGGTAGAGTTCTGATGTTGATTTCATCCTGTGATTCAAAGTTTCCTAGAATGTGCTATACGTTTTAATATACATGAGGTAATTTTAAGTGGTACCTTTGAAGATTTTAAATTTGAGTTTCATGTTTATTTTTGCTCTCACCTTGCATTTATGGCAAGCTGCTCTAAATTTCTATTAGTGGGAACTATATAACATTTTCTTTAAATTTTTTAAGGAAAAAATGAGTTAATTTAATGAAAATTCTTAAGGGTGTTTAAGCAAAATGAGAATCATGTCCTTGCAACAATAGAAACACTTCTCTTAATAAAGCCAAAATAAACTGAAAAATTCCAAGAATAAGAGTTGGGTAGTTTTGAGTGTTTCTGTTAACCTCCCTAACACTGTTTCTTCATGCGTAAAATGGGAATAATAATAACCAACCCAGAGGATTGCTGTATTAAATGAAAAAATTCATGGATATCGTGTGTTCAATATTGACAACTAATATTACTAACGTGGATCTGATTTTCATGTGCCTTATCTTGACGTTCAATGTGAAATCTGTCTGGACATTGAGAGAAGATCATCTGGGCTTGCAGTGAAAACTGGGCTTCTCGATGGATGACCTCTGAATAAAGGTGGGAAATGTCTGTCAATAGCCTATAAGTAATTGACGATCTGTCCATTCAGTGCAATACGATGCAGCCGTGAAAAGAAATGAGGGTTTGCTGGGATGTAGGTGTAAGGCTTCGGCTGGTGTGGGCACCCCAAACAAAGGTGCCTCTGGGCAGGAAGGTCCCATGCGGTGGAGCAGAAGACGTCCATCTCTAAGGACACTGGGGAGGAGGCACCAGACCAGCCCTGGCCTGCCTTCTTCCAGACTTCAGGGTAAAAGACAAACAAAAACTACCTTCTTTGAGCTAATGTTACTTTGGGTTTTTATCGTTTCCGGCTGAAGAAAATCAAAACCTGTACAATAGGTGATGACAGTACATCATAGCAACAGCACAGGTTGCACAGAAGGGCCCCGTGGCCCAGTCTTCGAAGATCAAGGACAAGGTTGTAAAAAAAAAAAAAAAAAAAAAAAAAAGAAGGAAAGGAGGGACACCTGGGTGGCTCAGTCCGTTAAGCCTCTGGCTTAGGCTCAGATCATGATCCCAGGGTCCTGGGATTGAGTCCTGCATCAGGCTTCCTGCTCAGCAAGGGGTATGCTTCTCCCTCTCCCTCTGCCTGCTCCTCCCCCTGCTTGTGTGCGCTCTCTCTAAAATAAATAAATAAATAAATAAATAAATAAAATCTTAAAAAAAAAAGAAACAAGATAGATCCAAATGTGTGAATGAGGATCCAATACATTGTTAAGAAAAATGGTGTTGGGGGGAATAGAACAGGGTTTTAATAAATCATCAATCATGTAGAAAAGTGCATATATATATATATATATATATATACACACAGAATGGAAAGCTGAGTCCTGGAGCGGGGGCCGGGGGGGGGATGTGAAAAGTCTTTATAGCAGAAATGAAGGTTGAGTGCATTTGTGAGCAGAAGGTGGCAGGCTAACGAATGGAAGACCTGGAACAGAAGCAGCCCCTAGAACACAGGCGCAGGTGCATGGAAAAGCCTGATTTCGTGAGCGTGACCTCTTTGTAGTGATGCAAGCATCTCAGAGCGGCTGGAGTGGAAGCACTGCGAGGTGCACACCGGGGCAGGAGCAGAAAGGAGTCCGGACAGGTTGGCGCCAATCACACATGATGCCCGGCTAAGAGAAGGGGGAAAGGGGGTGCCACCTTCAAGACAAGAAGTAACACGATCAGGACGGTGGTCTTGAAAGATCAGTTTGGTGACAGGGTAGAGGATGGTTCATTGTGTGACACAAGGGGCCATCGCTACAGTTTGGCCAGAAATGCAGAAAACGCCCCAAGCAGGAGCCTCTGTAGTGGGGGAAACAGAGCAGGCAGCCTGCAGAGGGATTTGGGGATTACTGGAAGTTGATGAAAACTGAGAAGCCATGGCTGATATCCAAGCCTCTCGACTGAGAATCTAGAACACGGCAGAGGAGATCATGTTGGTGATAGCTGCAGAGACGGTGGGTGCAATTTAGAATTCACTGTGTTCGAAGTGCCAAAGGCACATCCAAACGGCCATTAGCTCTGTGGGCCTGTGGGTCTAGCACTCAAGGGAGACAGGGACGTGGGTAACTGATGCCTCTTTGTCTCACGTCAGAATGTTCCAGTAAAAGCCTGTCTGATAAAGTGTCTTTAATAATACAGCACAATATGAATCAATGCAAATGTGAAATGACCTTTTATTTGTGTCTTGTGGTTCATTTCCAAGTCATTTGTGTCCTGCTCTAGCGTCACAAAGAGGGTTTGGTCTAACTACGGGGAGGACCATTCCTAGTAGCTCGAGTTTCAGGTGCCTCTGTTTGACACTGATTGGTGGTCCAGTCTCCCCCATCGGACAAGAATGTCACAGCTTACCCCTAAAACTCTGCCAGGAGAGGTCCTAAGACATACTTTCCGTTCTGAGAGTAAGCTGGTCTGTTCGGACAGGGTGCTAAAACAAACAAAAAATCCCGAAATGTACAGCCAAGTGGTCTTCGGATACCCTAGTTATTGACCATACAGAACATTCCCCTGATGTCTGCAGTTCCTGAAGACAGGGATGTTTTAAAGGCAATGGCAAAAGCCAGAAGACTCTTTTACTGTAGGAAACAGTGTGGCATTCCTACGAAACCTCACAGTTACAGTTGGCTTTGCCTGGTGTTCGAAGTGACCAAAACGAATGAGGTCCAGAAGAGCATTCAGGAAAGCTGCTTTTCTGACTCTCTGCCTCTGCCCTTCCTGCTTCTACCACCGAGCAGATTGCAAGAGGCTGCTGCCAACTCTACATCGCTTAATAATAATTCTCATTAGCATGCTGCCTTGGATGTGTATTGCAGAGCAAAATTTAGCTCCTCCTCGGTGTGAATCAAGAGAAGAGCCATGAAATTCTCAGAGTGTGCAAAATGTTGGAAGTCCTCCGCAAAGGAGACCCCTTTGGTTGGGCATAGCACCCTCTCCTTTCTCTCCCCGACGTGGTGGGAGAGACAAAGAGGGATTTGGGTACCGCACTGGGAACCTCTGCCTCTCTGTTTGTGCCCCCCAGCCCACCGAGATTTCATTTGTGGCTTCCTACAGCACAGTCTGATACATTCCAACCCCCCGCGGCCTGCGCCAGCCCCGTGCCCCTGCCGAGCAAACGCAATCCGCTCTGGTCCGTGCACTTGGCCGCACGGCAACAGGCCACGTGCACCTGCAGCTCCATGACTTTCTTGAGGTCATCCCTGTTAGCGTTCGTTATGAAAGTGAACGGGACGCTGTTTACTCTGCTGCAGATGCCAGGGTGACTGAATGACACTCTGAGGAGACACGCACAGCCTTACACGTTCCCAGCCTACTTCACAGGGGCCATATTTCCCACAAAGGCTTTCACATGCCATCTGCCGTCACATGATACCATGTGCCGGGGCCTTATAAGAAATGTATTGGATCACCCCGCTTCTCACTCCTTCTTTAGAAACGGCAAATTGAACAAGACATTAAGTAGGTTTCACACGGCAGGAATTATGTGCATACGAAATGGAGTGAATTAAAAAGAATTTTTATTGTAATTGCTGGCTGCAAAATGGCATGCATACACCCTTATGAAAAATTTAGAGAAGTTCTCGGAGTTCGTGGCTAGCAGAAAAGAGACTTGCGTGTGTGCGTGTGTGTGTGTGTGTATGAATTCGCTTGCCAACAGAACGCCCCCGAAGAAATTTAGATCGGGAGTCCAGGGCATTTTGCGGTTGGCACATTTTTTTTTCATTCTCCTGTTGCTACCATTGCGCAGGACTGCTCGGAGGAGAAACTCAGTGGTAGAGAAGTTCCACGTCGTGAAAGCCGACCGAACACGAGCCAGAGAGAGAACCGGTGCAGAGTGTACCCAGGGAACAAATGAATTAGCACAGCCTGCCAGGTCTCATTCCTGAAAGATGGCACTTTTCTTTGTTAATTGAAAAGAAATGTAAAATGGGGAAAATAGCAAAAAAAAAAAAATTAATAAGAAATAAAAGATCTCTAGCTCTTCTTTCTCTCTTCTCCTTCCTGACCTCTGACAGCACACTGTAAAGCTTCAGTCTTGCATTTTCATGTATTATTCTGATACCTGTCTGTAGGGAGCCTAGAACCGGCTGCCAGAGAGACAGTCTATAATTGAATGTTCTTTCAAGAGAAGGACTTCTATCAGTCCTGCCAAGGGAATAGGAGCTCCACCTGCTGACTTTTTTATGTTTGCCGACTCTGAAAGAATGCAAAGCATAAAGAAATTGAATGGCAGTTATTTCTTTTATAATTTCTCAGTGGAAATACAGTTTTCAAAATTATTGATAAGATGTACCAGTCTAACCAGGGCTTTCAAGGCGCAATTACAATCTATAGCTTGTTTTAAGAGTGGGGATTATATCTGGCTTCCCTGAGCCAGTCCAAGTAATTACTTTAATCTGTAACAACATATAAATTCATAAGTTGTTACCACCGTGGCTCTTAGGGAATACTTGACTTTTCAAACCCTGCGTCTCTCAGCCATAAATTTACACTACACTCCTGGTCCACGTGTGTGCTGTTTTAAGAAGCTACAGTGTCTTATTATAGACAGTTTGGAAGAAATGCTAGCTGGTTTTGATCTAAGGAATAAAGATCAAATCCTAGTGAAAACATTAGTATTTTTAGTAGCATAGACGTGATTTGAGGATTTGTTGTCTGCATTTCGGAGAGAAGTTTGGCTTCTGCAGAATACCCACGTACAACCAGAAGCCGTTTGCTCGTCTTTTCCTTGCCGAAAATCGCCTTGAGGACCAGGGACTGTACTATGAGCACGCTCAGTCACTTAGCAGCTTGGACAGTGAGATCCTTGAGGGCAGGCACATCTGTCTCCTCACAATTTCAGTGTGTGGATTTCATCTCTTAACGAGCTTTCATTCATTAACAGATGATAAGCTAATTGTTGGATTCAGCTGAAAAAATGAACCCTTTATTTATGGCTTGGGTTTTGTGCTTAGAAAGACATCTTTATATGTTATTCTTTTTTTTTTTTTAAGGATTTTATTTATTTGAGAGAGAGAGCGAGAGAGAGAGCATGAGCAGGGGGAGAGGCAGAGGGAGAGGCAGACTTTCCTGCTGAGCTGGGAGCCTGACTGGGGGCTGGATCCCAGGACCCTGAGGTCATGACCTGAGCTGAAGGCAGATGCTTCAACGACTGAGCCATCTGGGCGCCCCTGTGTTACTCTTATGTGTGAGTGTTGTAAGTACTTTTCCGAACTCCTACAAGCCACGGGAAGCCGCAAAGGTATCCATGCTCAAGTATCCCTTTCTCCCTCTATCAGAATAGCCAGATGATTCCCAAGGGGGTCTTAGCTGGTGTTTTGCTCATCCTCACGACCCTTCTGCTCATGGCACGCTATGTTCCTCATGGGCTCCACCTCCCCCTTCTTCCGGCGGAGTCCCATGACCCGGGCCTGACCCCGTCATCCTGGTCCAGTCAGAGCCCTTCCCCGGGACCAACATGTGGACGGTGGGAGGGAGATGCTCTCTCCTTCCTCAGGAGCTGCGAAGTTGCACCTGCTCGCGGCCACGTTCTCTTCCACGTGGGAACGACCTGGCTGACGTGGGAAAGACAAGTCAGTCCTCCAAGCTAAGTCGAGACTGACAGACACGAGAGCCGGAGCAGGAGAGACGTGCCTCGGCAGGGTCAACGCACTCCCGACGTCCCCGAGGCCCTGGCTGCTGCTACAGCCCTTCCTTTGTACCCGCGGGCTACCCTGCCGGCTCCCTGCGCATCCTGTTTCTGGATTACGTGACTCGGTGATGGGTTTCTGTGGTTCACAACCAAAAGAGGCCCGATCACTGCAGCTCCAACCAGCAGACGTGCGAGTGTGCAGCTTGACAATTAAATACTTGTGGGGAAGTGAAGAGGCCTCGCTACTGAGACGAGAATTACAAAGGATGGAGAAAGAGGAACAGAAAAATTTCTCAAGAGTATTGGGTAACAACAAAACCCAGCATTCGTGTAGTGCTCTCCAGTTTTCAAAGTACCTTCATAACCAGTGTCTCATTTGACCCTCGCAGTAATTCTGCGGAATGGAGGGAGTACGGTGTATAATTATATGCCTTTATAAACACAACAGAATGGCAAGTGCGAGTTTTTCCTGTGGTTCGGGAATTAGAGAGCAGGCCCACCGTGGAGCACAAGAGATCCTGACGTGTTTTATACTCTCCATCCAGAGGACCTCCAGTTGGGTGGGGGGCATCCCCTCCCTTTACAGGCTTGCTGGGAAGAGCCACTTTGGAGAATCAACGCAATAAACCCCGGACCCAGGGAGTGCCAAGAGAATCCCTTGTGAGTGTCGGGGCATCTGTACGAAGCGGTTTCTGGTGTATCTGTGCCCAGCTGGAGAGCAGTTGGGCACTAAACAGGGCACAGGAAAACGGCACTGGGGAGACAGTGGCATGGGAAACCCCTGCTCAGAGAGGTAGCTCTCCGAAGCCACACACCCAGGTAGCAGCTGAGCTGTGGTTTCAAGATAAACCACCGACGTTCACAGGGAAGCTGGCATCAGAACCGCAGGGCGGGAGACCTGGTAAAACAGATGGTTCATCCTATCCCTTAAGTCTCCGATCCGGGAACTTTGGGGAAGAGCCCAAGACTCTGAATTTCTAACAAGTTTCCAGGTGATGCTGATGTGCCCGGCTCAGCAACTCCCCTTGGAGACACCTGCTAGTCTAGACCAACTCACTTCAAATTCGGGGATTCCTGTGCATCGTCACATTGCATCCCTTTCCCCGTGCACCAAGAACTCTTTGTTCCCTGTCCTATCACACTGCTGACATCTCGTCAATATTCTGAAATATAATTTTCCAAGACATGGTATGTCCTATCAAATACGCACTTTGGACACATCTCTCTGCAACTTTGTGCAACGGATCTGAAAAGTAACGAACGCTGTTCTAGACAGCAGCTACAAAAGCTGATGATAGAAGTAAAAATTCGAAACCCTGAAGTCCATGTTGCTTTGATGTGTATTTTAATTAAGAAGTATGGTCTAAAAGCAGGGCTGAACAGTGGCAGTGCACACGAGAAATGGTAACTTTGGCTTTGCACATAAAATGTACATCAGGAGAAAAAAATAAAGCAGAAAATAAACAAGATGAACTCAAAATACTGTAGCAAATGTTGGGCTGAAACACTGCCAGGTGTGGAGGTGTAGAGAGAGATGAACACACATTTCGGTGGCAAGGCACAAAACTGTTTAAATCCTTTTGCAGAAGTTTCTGAAAACTGTCATTTTGGCATGGATCTGTGAGCAGAGTTACTGGGTTTATCACGCAGGCAAACCAACAACATTCTGCGCGAACTGCGCTGTCCGGCCTTGAATGTTGTGTAACCCTCGGCAACATCACCTCCACATATGCCAAAGAACGGAACAGAGAGACAAATTCGGGAATTTTTTCTATACGATAAGAATATACCAGAAGGTGTGAATTCTCAATGAACGGTAGCAAGTTCATGTTCTCCTAAGTAATTAATGTTCCTACAAAGGACTCAAACTGTTATTTTGGGGTATATGAGAATATGTATACATAGGTGTGTGTAAATACATTTTTTTCTTTAAATTGTTTTATAAAGTTTAGCTTACAACAAATTAAAAAATGCATAACTTCTTCTTGTCCGTGTTGGTGGCAGAGGAACAGTCTGAGGTGAGAGAAGTCAGCGCATGGCAGTGACCAGAAACTTTAAAATAATGACACATCACATCTTCGTTTATTACCTGGAAAATGGCTGACAAAGGGCAGGAGTGGAGGCAGGTACCCCTGAACCCATTTGTCCTACAAAGTAATCAGTGAAGTGTTCTAGGCACTACCATGGGAGAGGTTCTTCTCAGCCTTGAACTTCTGATTCAAGAACTCAAGGCTCATCAGGAGACCATGTTCTCTGCCCACATGTGCTTCAAGCCCCTTTGTACGTTTCTAACTGTGGCGGGGGGTGGGAAGGGTCAAGACCCAACCTTACACGGGAGTGGAAAAGCAAGCCCCTGACCTAACAACCTATCTTTGTGTCTCCAAGCCCTGTCTGTGAAGTGGATTTTTTAAGGCAGGATTTCCAAACACTGAATCACTGTTTGGAAGGAAGGTAGAAAAAGAAATAGAGGATGCTAGCATGAGACCATGAAGGAAGGAAGCATGAGAAATTTATGTACTGATAAGAGAGGTTTTTTTGTTGTTTTTTTTTTTAAAGATTTTATTTGAAACAGGGAGAGCACGAGGGGAGGAACAGAGGGAGGGGGCAAGCCAACTTCACGTTGAGCCCGGAGCCTGATGTGGGGCTCAGTCCCATGACCCTGAGATCATGACCTGAGCTGAAACCAAGAGCTGGCCACCAGGGCCGCCTGGGTGGCTCAGTTGGTTAAGCGCCTGCCTTTAGCTCAGGTCATAATCCCAGGGTCCTGAGATGGAGCCCTGCATCAGGCTCCCTGCTCAGTGGGGAGGCTGCTTCTCCTTCTCCCCCTGCTTGTGCTCTCTCTCTCTCTCATAAATAGATAAATAAAATCTTAAAAAAAATAAAAAAGAGTTGGCTACCCAACCGACTGTGCCACCCAGGTACCCTATATTGGTGAGAGAGTTTAAGAAATGCCTTTGGATTCACCCAAAGTTTTCTCCCTTGGCTTTTTCCATATGACTAGGTTTGAAGGTATTTCAAATAGATTTTTACTGCTGCAAGCATAATAATAATACCAACAGAGTGTGTGTATCAATTATCCTTGTGCACACTTTGCTAACTTATCATATTCACCGTAGTGTTCAGAGGGAGCTATTATCTTAATCTGACAGATGAGGAAACTTAAGGGAAGGGGCTTGCACGCCATTTATAAACTAGTGAACTGGGACGATTCAAACCTGGTTCTCAGACTCCAGAGCCCTGATGCTTTCAATTGCCTCCACGTCCGGGGGGATTTTAGTGGGATCTGGGAAGTGAAGATATTCCCTAGCGATTAACATCTCCCGATGGCTTTAGCAGTAGCTATTTGAGAGTTGGGACAAGGGAAGGAGAGGCAGAGAAAGCAGTACTCAGGAACGACTGTGGGGATGGCCATCCTGGGAAGAAGGACCAATAAAATTAAAGCAGCTTTCTAACCTGGTTGAGGACTGCCCCTGGCTATACTATCCAGGGCGTGTATTGATTAAACAATTCAGCACATATGTATTGGGGGATTGTTATTTATGAAGCACTAAATTTGGGTTCATAAGACATACCCCTGCTTTGATGACACCCATGCAATGGTTCTCAAACTATCACAATTAGAACATTCTGCGAACTTAAAAGATCTGATGCCAGGCTATTTGGATGCACTTGCTCTAGGGTGAGGTCTGGGTACTCCTATTTTTTTTTCAAAGCTCCCCTGGTGTTTCTAAGGTACAGACTCAAGTGCCTGCCTAATGCGGGAGCTAAGTTCCCATTGGAAGGATAGGATTGGGTTATGGGTACATGGAGATAATATGTCCCTTGGCTTTTGTAGTGGCTGCACAATTGTCATTTTCTGTTTGCTGCAGCATGTGAAAGGTTGGAAAACACTAAAATCATTAGCAAGGAGACATACATCACCGTGTCCGGGCAGTATTTGTGTTCACGTGTCTCTACAGGGGGCTATGGAAACTGATCCATTATCTAAGGTAAGTGCTCCAAGCAGAGCCTTGCAGAATCTCTCCCAGTAGGACACAAAACAAAATTGGAAAACCGAGGGGATCTCAGAAGTCATCTTCTAGCCCAACAGTTTTGTCTTGGAGATAAGGAAGCTGCTTCAAGTCACAGAACAACTCAGGTGGGGAGCCCAGCCATGGACCCTATTCTTTCAGACCCTCTCCATACAATCTTAATGGTAACTTGTAATCATAACCCTGCAAAGGATGTAGCATTTAATTGCATAAAGTAAAAAATTAAATGTCTGCCCAAGTCTTATTTATAACAGGGCCTCGCCCTAGGAGGACTACACTTCTGCCTTTATGCCGTATACTGCCTACTAAGGAACAGTGAAGAGTCCAAGAGTCAGACACTCAAGCGAAAGGATCTCCGGAGAGTCTGATTATTTCCTTAAGCCCCACAAGAGGAAAAGAAGACACACAGAGCTTTTCCCAGGTAGGTAAAATGCCAAGTTCCTGCCAAGCCTTCTTCGCGTTCTCTGGTCGCCTCTGCAGCCCCTCCACCAGCTGCTGTTTTCATTGCTCTGATTATTGATGTTTCTCTGAGGATGGGAGGAGGCTGCCAGTCTGCTCTGTCGTCCTCAGACTCTCTCGTCCCACTGTTCCCTAAAGTGCCTTCCATCCAGCCTCTGGCCCATGTCTTTGTCTAGCTCTTACATTATTCCTCCTTCTCCCCAAGGTCTTAACTGTCACATCGCTCACTTCCTGCCACCATCACCAACACTGCAGCTGCTCTCAGCTGGTGTTGTGACTGTCAGCTCCGCTGTTGCCAGTGGAAATTCTGGCTGCCCTGCTTGTGACATTCTGACCACTGGCCCTCCATGCCCAGTTAGGTTTGGTGGATCTCTGCATTTTAGCAGACCGGTACCGGGTAGCAATGCTCCTGTGTTCTGCCATGGGCACGCTTGCTATCGTCAGTGTCTTTCTTCCACAGAGGAGATTCCTAGCTTTTCCAACTCCTCAAAACTATTTGGCTACAACCATCTTGCATCGTTCTTGAGTCTAGGACTTTGGCCAACACCCTGACATTGAGCGTCTGCTATGTCTCATACGAGGCGTGTGACTGTGGGCCAATCACTGGCCTTTCTGACCGTTTGTGAGTGGCGACAGCAGTGCTGCCTACATCGTAGTGCTGTGAGGAGTACACGGGGTAGTGCTCGGGAGGCACGTACTCAGCGTGGTATTCGGCACACAGAAGGTGCACACAGTAACTCTCGCGGTGGTTGTTAGAGAGCCTACAACCGACCTGTCTACAGATTAGGATCTGTGTAAATTACACACAAAATAAGAACATCACAGACATCCAGACTCTCATCGCTCACAATGATTGATGTCGAGCAACCAAAGTTTTGTCATTAACCAGGAGCTTCCCGTCAGACTTGCACATGTTGCTGCTACTCTCACCACAGCCTGGTGACTTCCGACTCTGCCCGTTCTGTTCTCTGCGTGGTTCCAAAAGTGATCCCTTTGTTTTTAGGTTAATGCATACAGCTTTATAGTCTCCCGGATTCCCATGAGGAATTCTGTCATATAAACCATTTTCCCTTAAATTTGCCATCTTTCAGAGATCAGACCCACATTTCCTGTCGCTATTATTCTCTTTATAAAATACCTTATCTTAAAATGTTGGCCATACCATTTTAGTTAGGATATACCTAAACTGCTATAACAAAGAGACCCCAGATACAATGGCTCAAATAGGGGAGACGTGGAACAGCCTGGAGGAATGTGTGTGGTCCAGGACACACAAGCCACAGGTCCTCCGTGACCCTGGGTTCATTCTGCCTTGTCCTAGCCTCTCCTGGGATGTGCTTGAAGCTATTTCATCTTGATGTCTAAATTCCAGAAGAAAGGAAAAGGCAAAGTCCAGGTGAGTGGTTTCATCTTTACAGAAGTGACCTCAGTGAAGTCTCACACATCATTAATACTAACATCCAGGGGCACCTGGTTGGTTAAGCAACTGACTCTTGATTTTAGCTCAGGTCATGATCTCAGTGTTGTAAGACCAAGCCCTGGGCCGGGCCTCTGTGAAGCCTGCTTAAGATTCTCTGTCTCCTGGGGCACCTGGGTGGCTCAGTCAGTTAAGATTCTGCCTTCAGCTCAGGTCATGGTCTCAGGGACCTAGGATGGAGCCCTGAGTCAGGCTCCCTGTTTAGTGGGGAGTCTGCTTCTCCCTCTCCCTCCGCCTCTCCCCACTCCAGCTCATGCTCTCCCTCTCAATCACGTGCTGTCTCTCAAATAAATAAAATCTTAAAAAAAAAAAAAAGATTCTGTCTCTCCCTCTGCCCTTCCCCACCCCCTTGCATGTGCTCTCCCTCTCTCTTCTGCTCTCTCTCCCTTTCCCCCTCTCTAAAAATAAAAGCAAAACCAAACCAAAACAAAACAAAAGGCTCACATCCATTGGCCTAAACTGAGCCACCACCTAGCTGCACCATCTTTCCAAGGGGCTGAACAACGTAGTCTATAGCTCTGTGGCCCTCTACTACTAAAAGAGGGAGGTAGAATCATACTGGGGACAGTGAGTGGCCTGTGCCATAGGGACACATGATTAGAAGTTCAGCAGAGGGGCACCTATGTGTCAGTTAAGCATCTGCCTTCAGTTCAGGTCATGATCTCAGGGTCCTGGGATCAAGTCCCAAGTCAGGCTCCCTGCTCAGTGGGGAGTCTATTTCTCCCTCTCCTTCTGTCCCTCCCCCTGCTTATGCTCTCTCTCTCTCTCTCTCTCATTCAAATAAATAAATAAAATCTTTAAAAAAAAAAAAGCTCAGCTAGAATGGAGGGATGTATTATGAAAGTAACAGACATCTTCCTACTTTCTTATCTTCCATACCACTCCCCGAAGAAAACCACTAGGGAAATCCAACTCTGTATTTTTAGCCATTTTGAGATTTAGATAGAGACAAACTTACATGTTTAACTCTAAATAATATCTTATAGACTCTAAGTAGTCTTCCAAAATCATGTATGTCTATATAATACCATACAGATTTCCTGTAATGCCTAACTAGGTATTTTGTCCTCATGCTGAGGGCAACTAAAGAAGTTGGATGAAATACAAAAAGCGCCTCCTCGAAAGCATCAAAGACTTATAAGACAGTAGGAGACCTGGGGTTCAGATGAAAAGAAGACAAAGAAACTAAAGAGAGACCCAGTCCTCAACATGCTTTTTTACCCGAGGGCTTTGGCCACAGCTGGGGAAGCAGCTGCAAAGTGGAACCACACTTTTGGTGACATCTCCAGGGCTGTACAAACAGAAGCAAGACTGAAGCCCCAGGAGTAGGGATTTTTTTTTTTTTTAAGATTTTATTTATTTAGAGAGGGTGTGTGTGTGCTGGGAGAGGGGCAGAAGGAGAAGGAGAAGGAGAGAGAGAGTCTCAAGCAGACTGTGTGCTGAGCAGGGAGCCCAACGTGGGGCTCAATCTCATGACCCTGAGATCATAACCTGAGCTGAAACCAAGAGTCGGACACTTAAGCAGCTGAGCCACCTGGACACCCCAGGAGTAGGGATGTAATCAAGCCCCCTTTGAGTTCAAAGTCTGAAAAGCCATGCCCTCAATATGAGGAGCAGCTGCAAGTGAACCTGCCTTTGCGTGGATTTGCAGCCAGGTGTGCCTCATTTAATGGTGCAAGCAGCTCAAACATTGACATTACGCTCAGATATCCCTGGAATAATAACCCTAGTGCTATTTGCACAAGCAAATGAGTATCTTCTCTGGAGGAAGACATCACCAGACCAGGCCTCAAATTTTCTTTCAAATAAGTTGTAAAATATACCATCGAACATGCATAAAAAATAACCAGGCTTGTAAGACCACAGGATGCAATGCTGAGTCACAGAAGAAAGATAAACAACAGAAAGAGAACCCCAAACTCGAGTTATCAGAATTATCAGACATGGTTCATAAAATCACCATGCTTGCTACATTTGTGAAGTAAAGTCAAAGCCTCAAAACATCAGAAGCGAACTGGAAACTCTAAAATGCAATGTAGAACTGCAATCTAAAATGCAATTTCTTAAATTGTAGTTTTAAGAAAAACCCCAAGCTTAAAACCACAAAGAAGAAACTATCCAAAATGTAGCACAGAGGGACAAAAGGAAGAAGATTGTAAAAGAGAGGGTAAAAGGTACATGGGGTATCAGTGAGTAGTTCTAGCCAAAAAAAGGTGAAGTGAGAGAAGGGGATGGAAGTAAAATCCGAAGAAAGAATAGCTCTGTATTTTTCAAAAGCAATGAAGCCATTCATACACGATTCCAAGAACCCCAATGAACCCCAAGCAGATTAAATAAATCTACACCCAGACATGCAGACAAAAAATAAAATCTTTAAAATGGCGTAAGCAATAAAGAAACATTTCAAAAGAAGAACACTTAGACTCAGCACTGACTTCTCTGGAGTAACAAACAGAAAACAACAGAATGGTATTTTAATTAACATTAAAGTTTGAGATGGTAAGAAACTCAGTTCTTATTTGTAATTAAACCACTTCAAAAAGTGCAGTAAGAGTACAACTTGGAAGCTAGTAGAGACAAAAAAATTGCAATGTTACAAAGGGTAATCCAAATACAACAGTTGGGATAAGTCACACAAAATAAGATTACAGACTTAAACATATCAGTAATTACATTCAACATAAAAGAACCAAATATTCGACTTGAAGAAGGGATGTGCAGAATGCATGTAAAACAAAAGAAAACTCAATTATACACTGTTTATAAAGATATATTTAAAATATAAGGATACAGAAAGCTGGAGAGCGAAAGGAAACAGAAAGATCATTGCAATACTATCTCCAAGAAATCAACTGCAGTTATACTAATAACAGAGTAATCTTGAAGATGAAAAGCTTCAGTCTAGTCTCTACAGAGAAATGGTATTTCTACTTAATGATAAAATGTTCTACTCACCGTGAAGAAATAATTTAAAATTTGAATATGCCTAATAACATGGCCTAAAAATATATGAAACAAGCATTGACCCAACTAAAACAAAAAATTGACAAAAGTGAGAAAAATTTAGTTCATCTTTCTCAGTAACTGATAGAACAAACCAAAAAAAGAAGGAACGTATGAGATTTAAACAACAGGATTAACAAAATTGACCTAATAGACACAACTTTGAAGTGCACGTTCAAGATAAACGCAGCCATAAAATTCTCAAAAGAGGATGTATTAAAGTGTATTTAATACAATGAAACTATAGTAGATATGAATAAAAATAGGTAGAACATTCCCATAAGTTTGGAAATTAAGAAATAGTCTTCTAAATAATTAATGAGTAAAAGATGCAATCACGATGGAGATTAAGAATGATTTGTACTGAGCACTGACGAATATACAATAAATCAACCGTGCGGAAAGCAGCTAATGCAGTACTCAAGGGGAGATTTATAGCCTTTAATGAATATGTTAGAAAAGAAGGCTAAACCATCAGTGATCTAAATGTCTTTAAGAAGAAATTATTAAAGAAGAGCAAATTAAACCCATAGAAATTAGAAAGAAAGAGATCATAATGATTAGAACAAAAGATAATAAAGTATGAAAGAGAAACGTTCAATACTGATGATCAATAAAGCTACAATTTGGTTTTTTGAACAAGTTGATAAAAGAGATAAGACCCCGGAGGGATTGATCTAGGCAGGAAGAGAGAAGACATGTTAACCATTGGAATTAAAAGGGGATATTGCCACCGATTGGTCAGACATTACAAAGATTGTAAGAGGATGCTATGAGCCACTTTATGCCAATGCATTAAAAATTTTAGATGAAATGGAGAAATTCCTAGGCAAATTTAACTTATTATTCAAGAAATAGAGGCTGTGAACAGTCACATAAAATTGACTCACCAGTTAAAATCTTTCCCATAAACAAAACTCTAGGTCTACCCAGATTGTTTCAGTGGTGAATTCTACCAAACACTGAAGGAAGAAACTATTACAGGTTTAAATAACTCTTCCAGAGGATTTAAAATAGGCTGCAGGCCAGAGATTGACTTTTTTTTTTAAGATTTTATTTATTTATTTGATAGAGATAGAGACAGCCAGCGAGAGAGGGAACACAAGCAGGGGGAGTGCGAGAGGAAGAAGCAGGCTCATAGCAGAAGAGCCTGATGTGGGGCTCGATCCCATAACGCCAGGATCACGCCCTGAGCCGAAGGCAGATGCTTAACCACTGTGCCACCCAGGCACCCGCAGAGATTGACTTTAATCTTGATACCAAAACCTGATAAGCATAGCAAGAGAAGGGAAAGCTACATTCTCCCTCATGAACATAGATGCAAAAGTCCTCCATAAAATAGAAGCAAGCATAGGACCAAGTTACTATTTCCCCAGGAATATAAAGCCCAAGGTCATTGATTTCAACATCTATTCATAATAAAGACATGTAAAAAAGTTAAAAAGGGAGCTTTCTTATGCTGTTATAAGAGATCTACAGGAAAAAAAATCTTTTGACAAACATTCTTAAAAAGGTTGCAAGTTTTCCTCCAAGACTGGGACAATATAACAGGACAAAGATAACTGTCTTTCAACATTATGCCTTTTAACATTACCGACTGGTATAGCAAGGCAAGAAAAGGAGATAAAGGATTGGGAAAGTAATAGAAAAGCTGTTATTACTAAATATAATTGTACATGCAGAAAAAATAACTATAAGTTGTTCAAATTTATAATTGAGTTTATAATTTTGCAGGCTAAAACTCAATACACAAAAACCAGTATTTTCTGTCATCAATAACAGAATGAAATATTTTACAGGTTCAATTTTAAATGACATCAAAATACTATATATACAGGAAGACATCCAAATAAAAAATATCTAAGGCCCTTCCCAAAAGGACTATAAAAACGTATCAAGAGACATTTAGGAAGACCTAATAAATGGAGAGGTACCCTATGAACATGGATTGGAAACTGAATGCTGTAAAAACTGTAATTCTTCCAAAGTTGATACACAGATTCAGTGTAGCTCAATCAAAATCCCAAGAGACTGTCTGCTCTGTCCTGCTCTGGGTCTACTTGTCTATCCTTATGCTGCTACCACACTCACTTGGTATCAGGTGGGGCAAGTCCTCCCACCTTCTTCCTCATCTTCAAGAATATCTTGGTTATTTTTTAGGGACGCCTGGGTGGCTTAGTTGGTTAAGTGTCTGCCTTCGGCTCAGGTCATGATCCCAGGGTCCTGGGATGGAGCCTAGCATCGGGCTCCTTGCTCCGAGAGGAGCCTGCTTCTCCCTCTGCCCCTTCCCCCTGCTTGTGCTCTCAATCTCTCTCCTCCTCTCTCAAATAAATAAATAAAATCTTTAAAAAAAGAAAGAGAGAGAATATCTTGGCTATTTTTAGCTTTTTAGATTTCAAAATAAAATTACCATCAGTTTATCCAATTCCATTAACCAAAGAAAGAGACCTACACATAACTGGACACTAAAATTACGACAGAGGCATCGCTGCCGGAAAGAGGGAAAGGATAGGCTTTTTGAAAAATGGAACTAGGGCGATTAGGTATTTAGATGGAAAAAAGAATGAAATTATGGCACAACATAACTAGATCAGTCAGAGATGGATTATAGACTTAAATGTGAAAGGCAAGGAAATAACGCTTCTAGATGATAATATAGAATATCTTCATGACTTCGCATTAGTAGCAACATTATGCACCTGCACCCAGAGCGTGTGCTGATACCAATGCAGTCTGTAGATGAACGGGAATTTGCTCGGTCCGCACTTAAACCCTTGCCAGCCCTCTGGGAACAACATCGTGTCTGTAGCTCTCACTTGAGGACCCTTCCCTGATGTGCTGAACCAGGATCACCAAGACGGGAGGGGCCCCCTGACACCTGGTGAAATGGAGGAGAGTCCCGGCCCCCTTATTTATGGGTAGAATTGGGCTTCTGGAGTACTCTGGCCCGGGAATGTGAGAATGGCACATCAGCTTGACGAGGAAAGCATGCACTACTGGAGGTCAGACAATGGTTACTTCTTTCCACCCATTCTGCATTTTAGGTGTCAATTTTTTGTATGTGGGTTAATTGGGAGGGGGGTGTGGTATGGAATTAAGAGAAGAAAATGAGGTCTCTGCCAAAGTGATAGTTTAAAAAAATTTCTTGGTGGCCTACTTACCCATAATTTGCTCGAGTTTTGAACAAGAAAAGCTTCCACACGTAAGCAAAGCAAACAGGGCTTAGCTAGGGAATGCAAAGCACGTGGGAAAGTCAGGCAGATCCCGAGGAGGGTTCCAGGTCAGGCAACCCTCCATCATTTTGAAAGAACTAACTGTTAAAGATCAGCAACGTTAGACAGTATCTCATTGGAAAGAGACAGGAGCATCATAAAGCACCTCTCCCTTTACTCTTCCTCTACCCCTCACCCCTAAAGTTTCTCTGACCTTTTCCACCATGTCTGAAATGCCCCCTTGGAGGAATTTAGTTTAAGCTTGGATCCTTACTCTAACATGAAGAAAACCACAGTTACTGGCATTTTGGTGTAAAAGACTTATTACGGGGAATAGGTCTTGATGAGGGGAAAGCAGGAAGCAGTTAATAGAAGTGGAGGAACGGTGTGCCATGGGGGAAAGGCCCAGAAAAGCAAGAAGCAGATCTGGAAGAACAGGTGGCCCGAGATAAGGGAGGGCCGGACATGGTCCAGGTTTGGAGTTCAACAGCCAAATCTGGGTTAGAATCGTGGCTGCACTGGACTAGTGACTTAACCAGTGAGAGCCTCATTTTTCTCAGCTGTAAAACGGGAATATATACTACCTGCATTTGTTTAAGGATCAAAGGAGAAAGCTGCTAAGAAAAAAAAATAAAGCCCCTGATGGACTGTTGGACCCAGAGTGAGAGCGCATCAAGTGTTAGCTCCCATGTGGCAAGGGTTTCATTTAAAAAATTTTTTTTCCACCCAGACCAATCTCTTTCAGAGCCAATACCTTTGTAATAACTCACATCTATCCATCCGTTTAAAAACTTTCATCAGTCGATGGCTTTTGGATTATTTAGGAAAATATTCTTTAGAAACAAGCAGGATGAGTCCATTTTGTATTCTTCATCCCTTACTATTTTGGGGTACCATTTTTCAGAGGAATAATCAGGGATCAGAAAAAAATGAAAATATCATTTCCTTTCACAATTTTTTCTTCCTTTAAGTTGACAGTGTTTCTTACGTCTCTCTCCTGATGAAATGTGTGGAAGTATTGATAAAGGTACACATGATCTGAAATAATATACGAATAGTTTGGACATGACTCCAGGACAAGGATATTTAGATAAAAGTCTACCTTCCCTGGAAGCAATGACACTGTCTTCGAACAAGGCCAAGAGAGAATCTAATTTATTGAAAAGAAACATAGCTTATTTCTTTCCCTTTTGAGCAGGAGCTTTTAAATTTTTCCTTTAAAACGTCAACCTACAGTAAGATACATATTTTACATTGTGACCTGATACACACATACGCATTGTGTGTGTGTGTGTGTGTGTGTCTATAGGTTTGAAATAAAAGTTTTATGGAATAAACCTTACCCTTACTATATTTTATACACTCAGAAATGTTCCATTCTAATCTTTTTAAATGCTTTTTGAGACCATTCTATTGATTTTATGTTTCACACTTCAAAAGCCACTGCTTCTAGGTTTTACTCATTTTGCTTTTTTGAGTGAAAAACCTCTTCATGTTAGTTTTAAATGCATTTAATTTGGTCTTATTTCCATTCCTGGGATCTGTGTCTCCAAATAAATATATTAGGTAAGATGGAAGAATATCGAGAAAAATTAGTTTGTGATTGGCTTGGTTAACTGACTGCCATGCAAGTAAATGCAATAAGGCAACTCTTACCATCTTTTATGTTTCCTACCCATTCAACTTTATGATTCTACTATTTCCTCCTTCCCTTATTTTCCCCAAAGACAAACTTTCAGTTGTTATCAGGTATAAGGAGATTATTGAAGTAAGGGAGGAGACTAACGTTTAATGAGCACTGACAAGGTGCCAGGTGCATTATTTCTTCTCATTCATCAGTGGTTTTTTTTTTTTTTTTTTGACGTTTCAAAAGGAAGCTTTTACTTTTTCATGAGAAAAATAATAGAAATATAATATTTATATGTAATACATAAATTTCCTTTCAAGCTATAAAAAAGAAGAGACTTCTAAAACGTCTCCTTTAGTTAAGGAGCTCCTGGGGGGCTCAGTCAATTGAGTATCTGACTCTGTTTCCGGCTCAGGTCATAATCTCAGGATCATGAGACTGGGCCCCTTGTCAGGCTCTGTGCTAGGCGTGGAGTCTGCTTGGGATTCTCTCTCTCATTCTCCTTCTGTCCCTCCCCCTGCTCATGTTCTCTCTCTAAAAAAAAAAAAAAATGGAAAAAAGTACAGTAAGTATGATTATATATTTGTCCTTTGACTTAATATTTCAGCTTATCAGAAACAAAATATAATAGGTAACCAACTTAATCTCGCAGCAACAAGGTCATCCCTTCTGACTTAAAAGGACACTGGGATTTAGACAAGTAAAGTAAGTTGCCCAAGGTCCAAAAGCTCAAAAAGTCAGCTCATAGTAAAACTAACCCAGATTTTTACACCAACATCACTGCAGTGTATTTCCTTTATGTCAACATTAAAACCACGAAAAAAAAAAAAAAAACAACTTAAACCTTATGTTTTTAATCTGCTAACTCCAGTAAAACACACTTGTATCACTTCTCTTTGAATCGTTTTGTTGTTGCTGTTAGACTCCTATATTTGCCAATTATTATACAGAACATATGTTGAACCTTCCAACACGTCTATGTGTATCCGTACTCCCAGCACACCATTTATTCATGTGGAGCACTCGGGAGCTTATAACCTACTCCCATAACTTTTCCCACAAGGATTCCATGTTTTCTGTTGGCCTCACAAAGAAACTCAGGATTCTAATTTATCTTTACATTACAACATTTGCTTTTGTTTTAAACCCCTCAACATTGAAGAGAAAATCAAAATAAAATGCTTTCCTTTGTTAACCTTTAGTTCTAAGCAGAGCTCATCGGGGACTTAAAAATAATCACATTTGAAGCCAGTTCTTACGCTGGTAAACACTTTGCATGAAGTTAAATAAGCTTGACCTGTTCTAGGAGAAAGCGAATTAGACAGCAGCACCTGTCACTTGCCCGAAGCGACGGGAACAACAAATAGATTGTATCCACTTCTCTACTCCCATTGAAGCTCCCTCTTTCTCCTGAGGTCATCTGGAGATTCCAGGACACCTCCTAACCTACAGGAGATGCTGGCTCTAAAGCTGAAGAGGGACCCCACACCTTTGTTTTCTAATTCACAGCTGCAAGGAGATGTCATTTACATGCCATCACTGCCCCCGCCCGGTACTGATTCTACCCATAACAAAATCTCTAACTCTGAAACATGAAAGGAAAACAATCTAAACATGAATTTCAGGCTTTCACCAATTTACACTCAACCAGCCTCCCTTATAATTTGGCTCACTCCCTCTTCCCCATATTTCTTGCTCACTGCCCCATTACTTACTACTCCATACACACTCGACTGACACAGCCAACTGGTATTTTCACATGGGAGTGTTCAAAGATTCCATACCAATTATGCTTTATTCCAAGTAGAAACAACCATAAAATAGCATCATTATCCTTGAAAACACAATCATCCCTGTGTTAGGGCAGGAGTACAATTACTCCCAATGCTTTCTTTTCAGACACAAACACATTGGCAGGTGGAATGGATTTGGAGGTATAATATCTCCCATCACCATTAACACTTACTATCAAGTTTTTCCCTCATAGCATTGGAATGGCAGCTTGGATGGTGCTGGACCCCAGTCCGATGACTAAACGAAGGGCATGACTGCCGTCACACACGTGAGCCTATTCTATCCCAGTGAGGACCAGCAGCGTTAGTGTCTGAATAATGTCGGCGACATTCTTACACTTCTTATGCCAACTCTCTAACTTATCCCAAACTGTCAGATCTATACACCTGGTTTTAGTGTCTGAAAGATCTTATGAAAACCCCAAAGAAGTTTCCATTCAGCTGCATCACGCTGTGAGTCTGTGTTAGCCTGAGGTTACAGTGGGAGAGGCCATGTAGCATGATGTCCTGATGGAGATTTGTGTTTCTTACTCTTCTAGGGCAGGGGGGAACGTGCCAGACAACCAACTTCGGAACTCACGTCCAGAGAGAGGGAAGCTGAGGAAGACCTGGAATCACCAAAGTAGAGGCCAGGGCAGGGCAAGGCATCCCTGGTTTTTTTTTTTGTTTTGTTTTGCTTTGTTTTTGTTTTTGTTTTTGTTTTTGTGGAAGAAAGGGGAAAATGAGGTCCTGTGCACCTTGTGATTAGTCTTTGTCCCCAAAAAGAGGTTTAACCAGGCTGGGTATGTTTTCAGTTTAGAAAAGGGATAGTTACCTAAACCCTGAGGGTATTGATTCCTGAAAGGCAAAAGTACCAGTGGAATAGCTGAGTATTAATGAAGCAGCCTACAGGGGGAAGATGAGGGAACTTTTGGCCAAGACCGAAACAGAAGGAGCTATATTTCTTTTCTTTTTTAAAAGATTTTATTTATTTATGTATTTGAGACAGAGAGAGCGTGTGAGCACCAGCAGGGGGAGGAGCAGAGGGAGGGGGGAAGCCGACTCCACCCTGAGCAGGGAGCCTGACCTTAGGGCTCCATGCCACAACCCTAAGATCACAACCTGAGCCAAAATCAAGAGTCGGAAGCTTAACCGACAGAGCCAGCCAGGTGCTCCAGGAGCTGTATTTCTTAAAGGACCACAGAGGCTGAACAGGAATCTGGACAGTGAGGCAGCATCTCAGAATGAACTGCAATCCTATGTGGGACTGCGAAGGGGAAATTCACAATAGCAACAGGGCGGCGGAAGAGCGAGACATGTCTAAGATCTAAAAGTTACACTGACTGTTCTGGACTACATAAGGCTCAGGATTTTGTGTGTGTGTGTGTGTGTGTGATAAATGTATAGAGACAGGATGTGTTTGTTTTTTATTGCTGCTATATCCAACTACCACAAATTTAGTAGCTTAAAGCAACACACATTGATTATCCTCCGGTTCTAGAGGTGTAGAGTCCAAAAGGGGTCTCACTGGGCTAAAATCAAGGTGTTTCAGAGCTGTCTCCCTTCTGGATGCTCCAGGTGAGAACCCATTTATTCACATCTCCAGCATCTAGAAGCTGCCCACATTCCCTGGCCAGCCACACCCTTACTCTGAGAGTCCTTCTCCCACTGAAATAACGCCTTGGTTCTCTTTGCTGTGCCTGCCTCCTGCACTTGTAAGGACCCCGGAGATTATATTGGGTTCACCTGGGTAATTTCCTTATTATAAAGTCACCTGATTAGCTACCTTAATTCTATTTACAACCTTAATTCCGCTTTGCCATTAACCTAACATATTCGAAGGTTCCAGGGATTCGGAGACAGACACCTGTGGGGAGGGGGATTTGTGCTGCCTACCACACACAGGAACTCCAAAAAGGACATACTGAATGTCCCGGTAATACCGTAGGTGGTAAGGAGCACAAGCAGGCTAAGGAATGAATGGACCCAACCCAGGTTCTCAAAGCTGGCTGCGTGTACAATTGCGTGTGGAAGCATTACAACGCCCATGTTACCTCCTCAAGCGTTCTAATTTAACAGGTGTGCAATGGGTTTCAGACACGGTAACGTTTGGATATGTGGCTCTGGATAACCCAGGTGATTTTTATACGCAGGCAGGGTTGAGAATCACTGATTCAGGATTTGCCATCCTAACTCTAGGGGGCCAGGACTGAATCCCAGATCATACATATTCTAGAATTCTGGGCTCTTTGCCGATTCCCATCAGTTACTTCTCCCATCCAAGTACTAGCCAGGCCCAATCCTGCTTAGCTTCCAAGATCAGATGAGATCAGGTACGTTCAGGGTGGTATGGCCCTAGACCCATCAGTTACTTCTATTATATATCAAGTCCCACTTCTTTAATTTACCTCAAACTATCCAATTTAATGTATGGGCTTTAAATATTCTTAGAAGTAAAGAAAACTTCCCCTAGAAAAATTATTAAGATTGCATTTTATACATTTTAATGTATTTTCCCAATCTGTCTAAACTTGTTTTCCAAAAATACTTTTCACTGAAAAATTACATCAAGTGTTCATCAATAATAGTTTATTTCACAATATATACCTAGCTCATGTGTAATCAAGAGTTAAACTCAATTTCATTTACCTTAATGAAATCTATTTTCCCGAGGCTTCACTATAGTACTTACTTCATAAACACTTCATGGTATTTCAATCGGTTTATGCTTTTTCTACTTTGTTACTTTTCTTATTTTATTTCATTCTTGCATATAAAAATTGTTGGTAGTTGCCATGGCAATTCTAATTGATTTCTTTCTGTTTTTGTAGGCTTTTTAAAAGATTTGCACAATACATCACTCATATTGTTATTTTTATCTCTGTAAATTTGTAATGGCCTCTCCAAAAAAAAAAAAAAAAAAGGCTGTGTAACAAGAGCATCAGATGTTGCTTTGCTCTGTGTGGAAGGCTGTGAAGAACAGCAGAAAACCGAGGAAGAAAAGCCCGGCTGGGAAGGGCCATGAAGAAGGTTACAGTTCAGAAGTAAAAGTGTGTGCCACACAGAAAACAGAGTTCAGGTACCCGAGTGAGCGGCCGTGCAGGGGCGAGGGATGTGCTTTTGGAGAGAATTGAACTTGTCAGTGTGACTCAGCTCTGAAATGCCAGGAAAGATGGAGGGGAGAAGCAACCAGGTGACAATGTTCCCATTTTCATGGTTTATCTCCTGGTGGATCTGGACACCTTCTCTGCTACTGCAACACGCGCGCACACGGGCGCACATACACGCGCCGCGGCAGCATGCGCTCCCAGAACACAAAAATACGTACTGTCAGGAGCAGCTAACATTCCCATTTCAGTAAACCAGAGATGTCTTCTCTGACAGGATGCTGCTGTGTGTTGGGATTACTGCCTTCTTACAGGGAATGACCTACCATACGGTTTGCAGCCCTGGAGATCATCAGAAAAAGTGAAGAAAAATTCTTGCGGATGTGGAATGAATTGGATTTAGTTTTAGGCTCACTATAGAACTCCAGGAAGTTTATATATACATATAATTTTTTTTCTTACCCTACATTTTTTTCCCCAAAAGCTAACTGCTGTGGGATACAACCCCCTCCTCCAAACCAACCAACCAAACGAGAAAAAAACAATACGATCAAGAAAGTAAACATAATTTTGAATCATTATGTTGTACACCTGAAACTAATGTCCTGGTTCTATGTCAATTATGCCTCAATAAAAAAATGAAAGTCAAGGTAGAAGAGTAAGGTGAACTGGGGTAAATTCAGGACACAGGTACCTGTGAGGTCTGCATAATGGCTAAAGCCAATTGTGAATCTGCCTCTGAACTCTGTAGCAGCTAATGCAAAGAGGAAAGCATGATCAGAATCAAGATTTAAAGTGCCTGCATGGGAAACACTGATCAGGTTCATCAAAGAAACACAGCCTTTCCGAGGATGGAGACAAGTAAGAAATTCCCCCAGAGGAGGGGAATATTTTAATATAATGGACAGTCACCTCAATAATATCCCTGCAATGTGGAGTGCCGAGTTTCACAATAGCCACTTTTTTAAAACTCCCATCAACTGAAGTCAAGGGCATGATTGGGGGGCGGGGGGGACGGCTCAGAGAAAGCTACAGAAGGAGGGGAAAGGTTCTGAAAGCCAAACTCCTGCTCTCTCTTGGTCTTGGTGATCCAGGAAGTCAAATTACCCTGTGTGGAGAAGACTATGTGGCCAGCCTTACCTGTTTGCGAGAAAATTTCTGCCGAATCCCATTGCGCGGTGAAACCCACCGATGTGACAAGATTGGATCCTACAAGCCATTGCAGATTCTTACGTGACAACAAAGAAACATCATTATCACCCTGGTGTTCGAGGATGACAATAGGTCTCGGGGATAGTAAACGTGATTCATCTGAGGGACCCATTGTAAAAATTACATGACACAGGCCTATGTAAAATATGCAAAAGCTTTGGAAAATAAATGCCTCCCATAACCTACCATAAAACTTTTGGATAAATTATTATGACCCTGTTCCTCTGGTACTAGCATAAACGTGTTTCCGATAAATGCATTTTATTATGTTTTGCTTCATGAGACCACCCTATTATAAATTCAGGATGGTTAAAAGAAAAATTTAAAATCCTCTCTTCCTTTGGCAGTCAGAACAAGGTTTTTTAAACCAAAAACATATGTTTAAATTTAGCCCCACATGGGCCAGCTAGTTATTGACTGATTACTGACATGTGTTTGGGCTCTAGGGACCTCAGCCCGCTCTCTGCTTCTTAGCTCAAGACCACGCATCTCTCTCTCTCTCTCACACACGAACACGCACTCCACACACTGGGAATTCAGACACTTAGCAGGTAACGGGGACCTCGTATTCAGAGTAAACATGTTCATTGAGGAAAGAACAGCGTGGAATGCCACATGCAGTACCTTACCCTGGCATCAGTGAGTGATTTTTGCCAAATTCTGAATACCCCTTGAGCTTGCCTTGCTCGCTGGCAAATGGTTTTCCTCTGCATGTTTCTCAGGTATGTGCATGACATGCTAAAAACAACACATTTCTTGATCAGTTCTTTCCTAGGTAAGTGACAGCAACATTCTGCTAGTGGGACAATCTTAGCCAATGACCAGGGGAATACAGCTTTGAAAACAATCTAGCCTTGCTCCTCTTGGTGGCCAGATCCTGGGTTTGGTGGCCATGGTGATGGACCTGTCAGACCCCCAACTATGAGGAGCAAAACCAAGGGACCCCCTGAAACCCACCACCGTATTTGGGATTGGTGCTGAGGCCACGCTGCTCTCAGCCAGGGGCTCAGTGGGGCAGGGACATGAAATCAGGCCCACACCTGGGAGACCCAGGGATCTTCTGATAGCTCCAGGACTCCCGACACCCTCGCTGTGTGTGTGTGGGGGGGATGCTTCTCTCCTCAGACTTACATCGGGTCTGAGGATGTGTAACTTCTCCAGCCCCTTCCCCACAGGCATTTCCTCTGAGGACACCTTTGCCTATTTATTCCTGTTTTGGAATCTACCTCTTGGAGGACCAGGACTAACATAACACACTCTGTTTCGTTTCCAGGGTAGGTGATGTTACCCATGCTTGAGGAAATGCATCTTCCCAGAGTCAAGGACTGTGGCTCTAGCTTTTTGCCTAGAAAGGACGTATTACATTTTGAGCATGATATTGCCACCCATAGATCGGGATCCTGAATTGAACCAGATTAGCATTCCTTATAATGGATGTTCCAACACAAATCCCTAATTTATTCTCTTATCGAAAAGTCACAATCCTCTAATCCAAAAGTCATCGACAATCAATCCATTCTTCCCAAGAATGCTGAACTTTTGTTTCCTCTCACTTAAATCATACTGTAGATTTCATCAAGTGGAATGTACCAATGAGAGTATGTTCTGTGGCCTCAATCTCACCCTTTCTCACGATTGACAATATTGGAAATATTCAGCCTTCTATTGTTGCTTCTTTGAGAGAGCCATCCTGACATCATGTGGACAGGTAAGTATACATTTAAGATCACTCAAGGAAATGAAGCTTTCTGGAATTCTCTGAAGCAACAATCAAACCCTTTTCCCTCTCAGAATTTGGAACCACAGTGGAGTCAGAGACCAAAAGATCATCTTTTAATATTTTTAGACCTTCTATCTAGACTATGGGTTGCCCTTTGAACCTCCTATTCCAAACAGAAGACTGTGGGGTTCCCAGCTGTGGACCAGAGCACAGCTACGGAGACATGGCTACCTTGGCCAATGGGAGTTTCAGAGAGAAGAGCAAGTCTTCTTGCAAACAGGCCAGCTCAAAAACAGAAGTGTCATCTGTTCCACACCCCACGACTGTGATAAGTTACTTTTCCTCTCTTGGGAAGTAGTGAGAGAGAGAGAGAGGGGGGCAGAAAGGAGCTTCCTGCTTCTTCTGCACACAGCGATTTTATTGTGTGGGCCATGATGGGAAATCCGACAGTGAGGTCCTACCAAACCCCAGGCGCTGATCTACCACTGGGGAGGTCAGTAGCCTTAACCATGTGTGCAAAGGACAGAATGTCACTGGGCCACCTGAGCTACGGGGCTAGCCAGGTAGACACAGCGCAGAAAACAAAGCAGACTGTCCTCTCCTTCATTTCATGACTATTTACATGTTTCAGAACAATTCATTCAAGATCCACATAAAGTTAGCTATGGGCTTTTCTAAATAGAGCTCTTACATCTTAAAAATAAATCCAAGGCTTTTAAAGCTCTGTAATTATCTTGTCTGTTATCTTGTCTGCTGCTTCATCTCCCCTTCCCTCCCTTGATCTTTTATCTGTATGGGGGTTTGCCATTTTTGCACAGCTCTTAAAGCATATTCTGGATATTTTCAGAGATGGGGAGGTAGGAGAATAGATATGTCACAATTTGTGTGACTTACTCATTTTTCTGGAAATTAACTCCTCAAGCACCTGATGAGTAATAGGCACCTGGGCATTTGGATTTTGAATAGGATTTTAATTGTGTCATGTCATCGCTGTGATCACATTTAAGGATGAAAATTCTTATAATTTCCTACACGGTGGCATTTATTTTATCTCCAGTTAAACCACATTTTTTAAATTGTGTATTTTTAGAGACTCTATCCTTAATGATTTGTGTAACAATTTAGAACTTGGTGACCTCTGCAGAGTAAACTTATTCTTTGGGGAAAGATGTGTAGAAGAAATGTGATGTATCTCAGAAAAAAACATTATGTTTGACTGAAATACCACATAAACAGATGTAAATTTATGTAGAGCTTTCTGATTTAAAAAGTATTACATACTTATGCAAAATTTAGAAATTACCAAAAAATATATAAGATAGGAAAAAAAGAATATAAAGTAGAATAAAAACCATCTTTTTAATTATCATTTGATGCAACCATTGACATTTGGGCATCTTCCTTTATAGTATTTTACAACTTACACACACACACACACACACACACACACACACACAGGATCATACTAAGCAGAGATTTGTATCTAACTTTTTTCATATTGTGAGCATTTTCAAATATCATTAGGTAGATATTAAAATGTTTTCTAATGATGCCATACACAAGAATTTATCATCAACTATTTTACCAGACCACTCTTTTTTCTTTTTCCTTTTCTTAAAATTTTAATTTTTTATCATGATAAGTGCACTCTTTAATCCCCATCACCAATTTCCCCAATCCCTCCACCTACCTCCCCTCTGGTAACCACCAGTTTGTTCCTTACAGTTAAGAGTCTGTTTCTTGGTTTGTCTTCCTCCCCTCTCTTTTTTTGTTTGTTTGCTTTGTTTCTTAAATTTCACATATGAGTGAGATCATATGGTTTTTGTATTTTGTATTTCTTTGACTTATTTGGCTTAGCATTATACTCTCTAGCTCCATCCATGTTGCTGCAAATGTCAAGATTCCATTCTTTTTTATGGCCGAGTAACATCCCATTGTGTATATTTACTACATCTTCTTTATCCATTCTTCTATGGATGGACACTGGGGCTGCTTCTATATCCTGGCTGTTGTAAATAATGTTGCAATAAACATAGGAGTGCATGTATCCCTTTGAATTAGTGTTTTTGTATCCTTTGGGTAAATCCCCAGTAGTGCAATTACTGGATCATAGGGTAGTTCTATTTTTAATTTTTTGAGGAACCTCCATACTGTCTCCCACTGTGGCTGCCCAATTTATCAGACTACTTTCAAACATGTGACACTTGTCACTCCAAACTTGTCACCACTGTAAATAATGTTATCATAAATATTCTTTTTATGTTTTTTTATTATGTTAGTCACCATACAGTACATCCCTGGTTTTTTTCATTACTTGCGTATAACACCCAGTGCACCATGCAATACGTGCCCTCCTTACTACCCATCACCAGCCTATCCCATTCCCCCACCACCCTCCCCTCTGAAGCCCTCAGTTTGTTTCTCAGAGTCCATAGTCTCTCATGCTTCATTCCCCCTTCTGATTACCCCCCCCCTTTCTTTATCCCTTTCTTCCCCTACCGATCTTCCTACTTCTTATGTTCCACAGATGAGAGAAGCCATATGATAATTGTCTTTCTCTGCTGGACTTATTTCACTTAGCATTATCTCCTCCAGTGCCATCCATGTTGCAGCAAATGTTGAGAACTTGTTCTTTCTGATAGCTGAGTAATATTCCATTGTATATATGGACCACAACTTCTTAATCCAGTCATCTGTTGAAGGGCATCTCGGCTCCTTCAACGATTTAGCTATTGTGGACAATGCTGCTATGAACATTGGGGTGCCTATGGCCCTTCTCTTCACTACGTCTGTCTCTTTGGGGTAAATACACAGTAGTGCAATGGCTGGGTCATAGGGTAGCTCAATTTTTAACTTTTTAAGGGACCTCCACACTGTTTTCCAGAGTGGCTGTACCAACTTGCATTCCCACCAACAATGTAGGAGGGATCCCCTTTCTCCACATCCTCTCCAGCAATTGTTTCTTGCCTTGTCAATTTTTGCCATTCTAACTGGCGTAAGGTGGTATCTTAGTGTGGTTTTGATTTGAATTTCCCTGATGGCTAATGATTTTGAACATTTTTTCATGTGTCTGTTAGCCATTTGTATGTCTTCATTGGAAAAGTGTCTGTTCATATCTTCTGCCCATTTTATGATTTGTTTCTCGCGTATTGAGTTTGAGAAGTTCTTTGTAGATCTTGGATACCAGTCTTTTATCTGTAGCATCATTTGCAAATATATTCTCCCATTCCGTGGGCTGCCTCTTAGTTTTTTTGACTGTTTCCTTGGCTGTGCAGAAGCTTTTTATCTTGAGGAAGTCCCACAGGTTCATTTTATCTTTTGTTTCTCTTGCCTTAGGAGATGTGTCATGAAAAAGGTTGCTTTGGCCGATGTCATAGAGGTTGCTGTCTATGTTCTCCTCTAGGATTTTGATGGATTCCTGTCTCACATTGAGGTCTTTCATCCATTTGGAGTTTATCTTTGTGTATGGTGTGAGAGAGTGGTCAAGTTTCATTCTTTTGCATGTAGCTGTCCAATTTTCCCAGCACCATTTATTGAAGAGACTGTCTTTTTTCCACCAGATGTTTTTTCCTGCTTTATCAATGATTAGTTGCCCAAAGAGCCGAGGATCCATTTCTGGGTTCTCTATTCTGTTCCATTGGTCTATGTGTCTGTTTTTGTGCCAGTACCATGCTGTCTTCGTGATCACTGCTTTGTGGTACAGCTCAAAATCCGGCATTGTGATGCCCCAGCTTTGTTTTTCCTTTTCAACAGCTCCTTGGCAATTCGGGGCCTTTTCTGGTTCCATACAAATTTAAGGACTATTTGTTCCAGTTCTTTGAAAAATGTCATTGGTATTTTGATCGGGATAGCATTGAAAGTGTAGATTGCTCTGGGTAGCATGGACATTTTAACTATGCTAATTCTTCCGATCCATGAGCATGGAATATTTTTCCATCTTTCTGTGTCTTCTTCAATGTCTTTCAAGAGTGATTTATAGTTTCTATAATATAGATCCTTTACGTCTCTGGTTAAGTTAATTCCAAGGTAATGTATGGTTTTTGGAGCTATTGTAAATGGGATGGATTCCCTAATTTCTCTTTCTTCAGTATCATTATTCGTGTATAGAAATGCAACTCATTTTTGAGCATTGATTTTGTAACCCGCCACATTACTGAATTGCTCTATAACTTCTAATAGTTTGGGAGTGTATTCTTTCGGGTTTTCCATATAGAGTATCATGTCATCTGCGAAGAGAGACAGTTTGACTTCTTCTTTGCCGATTTGGATACCTTTTATCCCTTTTTGTTGTCTGATTGCTGTTGCAAGGACTTCTAGTGTATGTTGAATAATAGTGGCGAGAGTGGGCATCCTTGTCATGTTCCTGATCTTAAGGGAAAGGCTTCCAGCTTTTCCCCATTGAGAATGATATTTGCTATAGGCTTTTCATAGATGGTTTTTATGAGATTGAGGAATGTACCCTCTATCCCTACACTCTGAAGGGTTTTAATCAGGAAAGGATGCTGTATTTTGTCAAATGCTTTTTCTGCATCTATTGAGAGAATCATATGATTTTTGGCTTTTTCCTTCTGGATAAAATCTAAGACACTGATCGATTTCCGAATGTTGAACCACGCTTGCATCTCAGGGATGAATCCCACTTAGTCATGATGGATAATCCTTTTAATGTACTGTTGGCTTCTATTAGCCAGGATCTTGTTGAGAATTTTGGCGTCCATATTCATTAGGGAAATCGGTCTGTAATTCTCCTTTTTGTTGGGGTCTTTACCTGGTTTGGGGATCAAGGTAATATTGGCCTCATAGAATGAGTTTGGTAGCTTTCCTTCTGTTTCTATTTTTTGAAATAGCTTTAGGAGAATAGGTATCATTTCTTCTTTAAATGTTTGGTAGAATTCCCCAAGAAAACCGTCCAGTCCTGCAGTTTTGCTTTTTGGAAGGTTATCACTGTTTCAATCTCTTCATAATTAATTGGTCTGTTTAAAAAATCAATTTCTTCCTGTGTCAGTCTTGGTAGTTTATAGGTTTCCAGGAAGTCCTCCATCTCCTCCAGATTGCTTAATTTATTGGCACAAAGCTGTTGATAAAAGTTTCTAATAATCCTTCCAATTTCATTGGTGTTGGTTGTGACCTCTCCCTTTTCATTCATAATTTTATTAATTTGGGTCCTTTCTCTATTCTTTTGGATATGTCTTGCCAGTAGTCTGTCAATTTTATTAATTCTTTCAAAGAACCAGCTTCTAGTTCTGTTGATCTGCTCTACTGTACTCCTGGTTTCTAATTCATTGATTTCTGCTCTAATCTTGGTCAACTGCTTTCCTCGTGAGTGGATTAGGCCTGTCCCTCTGTTGCTGTTCCAGCTTCTTGAGGTGAGAATATAAAAACTGCATTTTAGATTTTTCTATTCTTTTGAGTGAGGCTTGGATGGCTATGTATTTCCCCCTTAGGACTGCCTTTGCAGTATCCCATAGGTTTTGGAACGTTGTGTTTTCATTCTCGTTGGTCTCCATAAATTGTTTAATTTGATTTTTGATTTCCTGGTTTATCGAATCATTCTTGAGCAGGATGGTTCTTAGTCTCCAAGTGTTTGTGTTTCTTCCAAATTTTTCCTTGTGGTTGAGTTCCAATTTCAAAGCGTTGTGGTCTGAGAATATGCAGGGAATAATTTCAGTCTTTTGGTATCGGTTGAGACCTGTTTTGTGACCCAGAACATTGTCTATTCTTGAGAATGTTCCATGGGCATTAGAATAGAATGAGTATTCTTTGGTTCTGGGGTGTACTGTTCTATATATATCTATGAGGTCCAACTCGTCGAGTACGGCATTCAAAGCTCTTGTTTCTATGTTGGTTTTCTGCTCCGGTGCTCTGTCTATTTCTGATAGTGGAGTGTTGAGGTCCCCTACTATTAATGTATTTTTATCTATATGTCTCTTTATTCTGGTTAAGAGTTGGCTTGTGTATCTTGCTGTTCCCCTGTTGGGGGCATATATATTTATAATTGTCATATCCACTTGTTGCATACATCCTTTAAGAATAATATAGTGCCCTTCTGTATCTCTAACTATAGTCTTTAGTTTAAAATCCAATCTGTCTGATATGAGAATTGCTACCCCAGCTTTCTTTTGAGGTCCACTGGCGTGAAAGATGGTACTCCATCCCTTTACTTTCAGTCTGAATGTATCTTTAGGTTCAAAATGAGTCTCTTGTAGACAGCAAATGGATGGGTCATGTCTTTTTATCCAATCTGCAACCCTGTGGCGTTTATGGGAGCATTTAGGCCATTTACATTGAGACTGATTATTGAGAGATATGATTTTAATGATGCCATGTTGCCAGTAGTCTTTGTTTCTATAGATTGTGACTTTCTGTTCTGTATCACTCTTGGGGCCTTTTTACTTTTATAGAACCCCCCGTAATATCTCCTGTAGGGCTGGTTTCGTGGTTACGAAGAAATTGGTCAGTGACTGGCGATTCTGGAAGGTCTTTATCTCTCCATCAATTCTGAATGACAGCCTTGCTGGATAAAGGATCCTTGGCTGCATGTTTTTCTCTGAAAGAGCTTTAAAAATGCCCCCCAACCCTTTCTCTCATTCCAGGTCTGTGTAGACAGGTCTGACGTAATTCTGATGCCTTTGCCTTGGTACGTGAGAGATTTCTTTGCCCTGGCCGCTTTCAATACTGTGTCCTTGGATCTAATATTTGCGAAATGCACTATGATGTGACGTGGCGTAGGTTTGTCGTGGTTGAGCTTGGGAGGGGTCCTCTCTGCCTCTTGGACACGAATGTTTGTTTCCCTTGCTAGATTAGGGAAGTTTTCAGCTACAATTTGTTCAAATATCTCTTCTAGACCTGTTTTTCTCCACCCCCTCGGGGATGCCAATGATTCTGACATTGGAACATTTCATTGAGTCAGTAATCTCCCGTAACCTACATTCTTGCGCGTGGATTTTTTTGAGTCCAGATTCTATTTTAGCTTTTTCTTCTACTAACCCATCCTCCAATTCGCTGATACGTTCTTCTGCTTCATTCACCCTGGCCGTCAGAGCCTCTAGTTTTGACTGCATTTGGCTCATAGAATTTTTAATTTCTGCCAGATTCGCTCTCATTTCCACCCTTAGAGATTCTATATTCTCATTAACATTTTTGTTAATACTTTTTTCAAGTCTACACATCATCTTGACCTTTGTTACTCTGAATTCCATTTCTGATAATTTGGTTATATCCATATCCATTAGTTCTGTGGCAGAGGCCACAGACTCATTGTCTTTTCTTTGCTGGGGGGGGGATTTCTCCTTCTCGTCATTCTGATGAGGAGAGGTTGCGGGGTTGTCCAGAGCCCAAATTATTGACCAGGACCCAGGCCATGCACCCTTGTTTTATAGGGATCTTAGGGATGTGGGCTTCTTGATTTTTCAGCCTGCCTTCTGGGGGAGGGGCCTGCCACACCGATACTCAGGCCACCCTGTTTGGGTAGAGTCTCCATGTCCCCTGCGAGGGGGGATGGGGATGGGCACACTGTGAGCTGGTATTTCTAGGCTTTTGTTCTCTGGCGGCTTTCCCTGGTGGTTTGCTGTGCCTCTTCTGAGAGTCAGAGCAGCAGTGGCCGAATCTCAGCCTCTGTCTCAGAACAGAGGGATCGCAGACCGTTCTCCACTCATGTTCTAGCCACCTTAGCTCTGTTTCTGTTGGTGCTGCTCAACCCTGCAGTGTCCCGGGATGTGCGTCCCACAGCCGGTGTCCCAGCCCTCACTTCCAGGGCCAGTGCGTCTCTGTCCTTTGTGTGTCTAATACTGCCAGCCGCCCCCGCACGTTCCAGAGCTCCCAGTCTCAGTCTGGTTCCAGTGAGCACACCAGAGCTCCGTTTCAGTCTGGTCGCATGCGATCCCTGGCTCACAGTCTCAGTCTGCTCTCTCTTGCGGGTGCCAGTCTGCAAGTCCGCCCGCTCCCCCGTGCAGGTGGCTACTGCTTCCCGGCACCCGAACGCGGCGGTTCCCTCCCCCTTCCGTTTATCTTCCGATATCTGCGCACGGTTTCACGCCTCCCCACTTCGTACCTCAATACTCAGCGCTGGAGATGTTCATTTGTAGAGATCCAGATGTATCTTCCTGCGTCTCAGGCTGATTCCGTGGATGTTCAGGATGGTCTGGTACCTATCCAGCTCGACTAAGGGGACCAGCTGAAAAAGGGGTCCCCTACTCCTCTGCCATCTTAACTCCCTCTGTTATCATAAGTAGTTTTTTTTTATTATATTGCTATTCTTTCCATAGGAAATAAAACAAAATTACTGAATTAAAAGAAATTAGTATTTGAAAGGCTAAGATCAAATGATAGGTTATTAATTTACTTTGGGCGAGAACTCAATGGAGACACTTTTTTCTTGGCATCAGAATAATTGGGAAATCAAATTAACAGAAATTCTTTCAGGGAGCATAGATCAATGCAAGTGGTGGCAGTCTTGAGGGATATTTCATCCAGGTCATGTGGAGTTCTGATACCTGTGACTTTTTCAGTGGAATTGATGTCTTTATGCCAAAACATTCTGTCAAACAAACCTTATTTATGCTGCAATTTAGAAAGCTCTTTGTTTGCACTGCAGTACTTACCATATTATAAAGCACTTTAAAACTCAACCTGTGCCCAGATCCCTCCCCACAATCAACCAATGGCTTCATTTGTCCCAGCTGAAAGGCCAGCTAACAGACCATTGGTGGGGCTTTGCCTTCTCCAACGAGAATGTGCTGATGTGCTGATGTAAATAACTAAGAGACCAAGACACGTTGGAGAAGTAAAGTTCACAAGGGGGATCTGAGCACCCTGCTTCATTTGAGACAGAATCACATGAAAAATACGACAAGAAGGAAGTACTGATTGCTTAGATGTAGTTATGATAGATATTTTTACTGGTAAAAGCCTGTAATTTTTATTCTTTCACGTTTTCCACCAATAACTGATTTACTATATACTTCTGACTCTTCCATCTTTCTTCTGACAGTTTGAATACGTTTTCATTTCTCTTGGGAATTGGGAGAATTATATACGTATTTCTTAAGTTCTCTTTCACCCCAACCCATTGCCAAAAGTAGGTTTGGATTCAGATGTGAAGCCAAATTAAAATATATGTGGAAACTGAGCAAGAAACTAGCAAGGAAGAGAGTCTAGGGCTGTTTACAGCTGGAATATCCAGGGTTGTCTTCATGGTTCGACATGGATGTGTCTACATGTCTTGAAAGGGACACAAGAAATGTGGGCCCTCTGATGTGTACTCTTTGGAGGCTCAATTAGATTAATGAGCTCTCAACCACTCTTCTGGGAGTTTACAGGCTATGGGAGTGTCCCTCAACTAGATCTTAAAAAATGCAGATAACAGAACCAATATTCAACAAGTCCAGAAGGTAACAGATACTTAATGACATGAGGAGTGCTCTGAATTCTGAATTCACTTGGTTGAAAACTGTGATTCATTCATTTCTTCAGCACACGTTAATTGAGCATCTACTACGCGGTCATACTAATTTGACACTACGGATTTGGGGGTGAACAGGACACACAAGATCTTTGTTCTCTTTTTTTGAATTTATATTATGATGGAGGGGACAGAAACTAAGCAAACCCAAAGGCACTGCAATTTTGAGTAGTGATAAGTGCCAGAGAGAAAAATGAAGCAGTGTAAGGGGATGGAGAGTGATGGGGGTGCTACCTTAGTTGGGGGGTCAGACCTGCTGAAGTAAGGGAGTAAAGCCATGAAAAGGCACAGAAGAAGAGCTTCCCACGTAGGGGGGAACTACAAGGTCAAAGGTCCTGAGGCAGGAAGAAGTGCAGTGTGTTGGAATCATAGCACAAAGGCTATTCTGGTGGATAGAACAGAGAAAGAAAGGGATGGAATGCTAATAAATGAGCTCAAGGAAATGGAGGAAACCAGCATCTTCTAAGCAATGGACAGAAATCTAGATTTTATCCTCATTGCCCTATAGAAAGCCTATGGAGGACTTGATCTGAAGAGTAACATAACCTGACATCCATCGGGAAAGTATCCCTCTGGCTGCCCTGTGCAGGAGCAGGAATTGAAGCAAGCCCACTGGTGGTCCTGGTGAGGACAGAGAGTGACTTGGACTATGAGGACGGTAAGAGAGATGGAGAGTGGTCAACATGATGACAGGTTTTGAAAGAGTCAATAAAACATGCTGAAGGCTGGATATGGGTTATGAAGGAAGAGTAAGAAGAGGATGAAGCACAGATGTTTTACTCTGTGGGAGTAAAACTCTGTGGGATTCACTGAGAGCCCTAAGCGAAGAACAGGTAAAGAATGGGAGGGAGTTAAAAGTTCTGTTTGGGCCGTGTTAAACTGAGCTGCCTATTAGACAATGGGGGGGGGGACTTCTAGGCAGTAAAGGTGAGTTTAGAGTTCAGGAAAGATTGTCCCAGACAGAGGTAGAAATCTGTGAGCCATCAAAATATAGATGGTGTTCAAAGCCATGGGTCTGTATGAGATGACTTATGGGGAGACTATGGGGCAAGAAGCAACAGGAGAGAAGCCAGGTGATTGGAAAGCCTGGCAGTGCACCAACATTTAGAGGTCAACAAGAAGCACTGCTAGGATGCTGAGGAATACAGTAGCGAGAAGTGATCAGGAAAGTTTGCAAGATGGAGGTCATTGGTAGGATGATTTATAGCCCATGCGATTTGTAGTCCAAACCATGACTTTTTAAAGTTATTAATAATTCTTCCAACACAACACATGTAAACTGGGACTGTCGTGGGCAAACAAGAACATATGGTCACCTCCAGGAGACTGGTTTTAGTGGAGCTGCAGGGATGGCAGTCTGGTTGGTGTGGGCTGAGGAGAGATCAAGGAAGAAGAAATGAAAACAGGAAGCACAGGTAACCTTTTCGAGAAATTTCACAATAAAGAAGCCAGGAGAACAATGGAGCATGGCTAAAGGGGATATGAAATCAAGGAAAGGGTTGATTTTTTTTTTTTTAATGGGAGATATTATAGCATGCTAATGTGAAGGATTTAGGAGAGAGAAAAAAACTTGGCAATGCAAGGGGAAAGGAATTGGAGGAGAAGCAGATGCTGCAAGTAGGAGAAGAAGAATGGATTCTGTGTACAAGGGGAGTGGCTGACGTTACAGGCGCATTAACACAATGGCGGGAAGGCAGCCTGTGTGGACCCAGGTATACACAGTTGCTAGGTGTGGCGGTGGGAAAAGGAGTTAGCTTCTCAGACAAAGCAAGAGAGATTCCACTTTCTCCCCCTCCCACAAGAAGTCACAGTTTACCATTTGGGGGCAATTTTCTTCATAGGTGTTAAGCAGAGCTATGTGAGCTATTTCTTCTCTCAGGAAAATGCTCCAGTATGGGGCCTTGAAGAGTTTACCAGCAAATGTGGGAATTCTCTCAGGTCCAATTTAGATCTGGCAGAGAAGATGAATATTACAAGTCAGTCAGCAACTGCCTATAACAGATGTTTTTGTTGAATTGTGAACATTAGCAGTTCTATTTGGCCTTTTCAGAATTTGAATTAAGAAACAGAAGAAACAGCCAAGGGTACATTGAGAGTCTGGTAGACAAAAATCCTGTGGCCAGAGAGGCGAAACGTAACATCTCGTGAAAGCGTTAGCACCCAAGAGCCATGTGACTCGGGAAATCACGGTGCCTTGACTGATCCATAAGATGGAGGGAAAAAAAGCTGATGATTAGCAGAATTCAGGCGTCTGTAGATATGGATAGTTCTATCAACCATTATGTAGGAATTTTAGGGAAACGTAAGTTTTTTGTGGGGGTAGCATAAAACAAACCAAGCAAATGAGTATTTCCAGTGATCTAATGTCTAGGAATAACTCGGTTCTGCTGATGAAGCGGAGAAAACCAGAATAAAATGGTTCAGATTCCAGATTATGTTCTCTCCAGACTCGAACCTCCTTGACTCTGTTCCAAGGCAGGGATAAGAACAAAGACCATTTTCTCTCTCTCTCTCTCTCTCTCTCATGAATTAAACTTCCATTTCCCTTTTTGGCCAGATAAAGTTACTGAAAGACGATTTACTCATCTGGAAAATGGTGAATAGTCATTTCCAGATGTGCCTCTGGTTTCTGCAGACATTGGTCCACGGCAATAGAATTATAATGCAAGTCACCTTTGGCCTTCTCCGTAACCATCGCACCCGCTAAGGTAGGACCCAGGCCCGTTCACCAGGGAGACCCTGCTGCTCATACTGTGACCCTACCACCGATGCATGTTACTGCCATCATGAGAAATCGACTGTATTTAGGCAAGATCAGTGCTCAGTAAATTACTGCATTACACGGTGAGACATGGAGTCCCTAAGAACAGGCTTTTGAAAATGGCACAAATGTAGCAGTTCATGGTAGTTGAAAGAACTATCCACGGTTGCAAGACAGCTGCAAGACAGTTGAAAGAAGAAGCTAATAACGTTCTTCGTTATTGATTCTACAGACCATTCTATAATTCAGTGACTAAGTTCAACCTCAGTGCACCTGCTATCCACTGCATCCAAACGAACTTCCCCATTCACAGTGGGGTCAAGGCAACACACATTTCATAAGCATTTGTAGATATAATCCGGCCATCATCCCATATGGATAACCACCAATTACAGAGAAACATTTACTTTGTGACCATATACCATCAGTAGCGTTTGTGCTCATTGAAACATGTTCTTTAAACTTCCTTTTTTTAAAAACTAACACAATGTTGACTGAAAAAATAGCTTAACTACAGAATGTAGTATTTCATGACAAGTTCTCATTTAAGGTTCCGGCTCAGATGCTTAGAAACCACTGCAATTGTAGCCTTATCCTATGGACGTTGACCCCCCCTTTAGAATTCACCTGTGAGGTGCAGGGATAATGGTCAGACTAATGTGAACTACAATCGAGTACATAGATGAGGTTGTTTTCATCGTTCCCAGGCTCTATGAACCCTTACTTTTGGAGGCCACCTGCCTTTTATTATGTATATTAAAATGCACTTACATTCCGCATTAAATGTAATATATAGAGAGAAGAACTGAGTTGAGTCGTCCTCAACTAGTTGACCTACTGCCACAATTTAGAGGTATTTAATTAAACACTTGTTCATCTCAATACTACAATCTTCCTTGCATATTGTAGAGCCAATAAAATATTTTTTATATTTCAAGTATTTTTACAGAGGTTTAATTAAACATTTGCTAATTTTAATATTGCAATTTTCTTGTCTTGTTTCTGAGTAAATGATTTTGGAGGGGGGGTGGGTAATGTCTCAAACATTTTTATAGGCCCTTGGAAAACTCATGGAACCTGGGCTAGGCACCTTCATGCTTAATGGATATAATGGACCTGGATGTTCAAGGACCTTGGCCTTGAACAGTGTCTGAAACTTTAGCTATACAGAGTTTCAGAAAAATTGGACTGGGATATAAATTCTTCACCTGGCATCCCACCTTCTAGTTATCAGATGCAATGGAATATTCTTTATAACTTTTCCATCCAGACTCAACTCTCCACCGACTCTTACAAGCCTCTGTCACAACAAACTATCACAATGCATTTTTATTTTATCTCCCCATCTGAAGTTCTCCCTTCCTTCAACCGAGGGCCAACTAGTTGGGCTTGCTAAAATGACAGTCCACCAAACAATTTTAAGTATAATTCAACTAAACCACCAACTAATCCATAATGTAGAATGACTTGGATGTTTTGTAGTAATGTACTATGTATTTTTTGCTGTTTAAACATAAATGTTTGGCTTTATCTAAAGTATCTTATAACTTTCCAACAAAGTTTTTCTACTGACTTTTCTTTGATTATGCTTAACACATTTTTGCTCGTTTGTTCATTAATCCAGCCATTCGACTAATACTATTAAGGACCTACAGGATCCCAGACATTATAGTAGACACTGAGAATTCAGGGATGAATATGAGCAATCCCTGCCCTATTCTCGTGGAAGACAAATAGTAAAATACATCTACCTGAAATGCTCCAAAATGCTTTGACAGAGGTTCTCACTGGCTACGGTGAAAAGCACAAAGAAATCATCGTCAATTCGGCCTGAAGAGAGGGAATAGGAGTGGTTGGTTCAGGAAAAGCTTACTTCTGGAAAATCTATAACCATTTATCTGGTATACACCTGGACAAGGGCATTCCACATGGAAATAGTAATAAGAAAAAAGGCATTGAGGCAGGAAATAGATCTTGAAAATATTGTTGAATTGGCAAGTTTGTATTTATCAGAGCCAAGATAATAAAATTACAATAAATTGTGCTTGGGGTATAATTAAAATATTTAAACTTAAAATAATGTTGTGAGTTTTAATATACCTGCTATTCAACTCGTCAGTGTTTTTTTAAAGCTATCTTAATGGTCTAGAAAACCACCATTTAAAAATACATAAAAACAAAACAAGCAAAATGCATAAAGACATGTATCTAGGGACACACATTTTTACTTTTGTCTCAGACTCTAATATGGCTTAGCATGGCACAGTCAGAGCCTGTTTTTATTTAAAATTTTGATGTTTTGGGGGTGCCTGGGTAGCTCAGTCAGTTTAGTGTCTGCCTTCAGCTCAGGTCATGTTCCCTGGGTCATGGGATCAAGCCCCATATCGGCAGGGAGCCTGCTTCTCCCTCCCCTGCTCCCCCTGCTTGTGCTCTCTCTCTCTGTCAAATAAAGAAATAAAAGCTTAAAAAAAAAGTCTTCCATTTAAAAAAATAAAATTTTTAATTAATTTTTTTTTCATTAAAACATTAGTTATCTTGATTACTGAATTTTCTGGCAGCCCCTTAAATTTTGTACCCAAGGCGAGTGCTTCACTCAACTCACCGTAATGCCAGCCCTGGAAAAAGCCAATAGATCTGTATTTTAAAATCATTCTCTCACAGTGCCCAGTGGGAATTATTAAAGACCCTGGTGGTTAAGACTGGGAAAATAGGGGCAAATTCAAAGTCTCTTATAATAGTGTAGGTAGAAAATGATGAAAGCTTGAGCTAAGGCAACAAAGAGGGTAGAGTGCTAGAGCAGAGGGAGGGGGAATGAGGTGTCAGGAATGAAGAACAGAGAGAAATGAATAAAAACTGGATATATAGGAATATTTTCTATTATCAAAGCCCAACAGAGACCCCCTCCCCAAGAAATCCTTTGAAGGCCATTTCACACCATGGCAAATTCCTCCACCTCCATATTTTTATCTCTGTAAGTAGATTATAATCTTTTGGGGGCCAAAGATGTTTCTCATTTATTTCTCCTACACTGTTATGCACGCAGTAGATGCTCAATGAGTGTCTGTTGGAAGAACTAGAATCACCAGGGCTTTTTAACATGGCTCCAAGGCAGTGCCCACAATAATTCAGCCAACAAAAGAAGAGTTTAAATCTTCTTCCTTGGATATATTTTTAAGGTTAGGATGCTCATTTATCTGTCCAAGATGGCATAAATGATTTCTTAGGGCCCTTTCCAATTACATGATTAACAGTCCTTTTCTGAGAAGAGTTTTATATATGTTACTGCTAATAGTAAGAGAACTTCTCCTGGGGCCTTTTTCCCTTTCATGTGATTACACTGATATTTTAGAGAAAATGAAATTACTGCATCCCAGCTGAGACGTCCTTTTGAATTTATAAAATGCAGAGATTGCTATAGAACTGTAAAGTTGAGGCAGATCTCTTATCCAATCATCAATAGATAATTTCGTTTTTTTAATAATCTTTCTTACAAAAGTTCTACCGTGGTTACCAATGTCCAAATTTGACATTAGTGTTACCCTTGACAACTGAATCCGAGAGTTTCTCTGAAAATTATTCCAGTTATAGTAAGAAGATGATTATAGTTGTAAAAAAATTTGAACTTCATATGTCTGAGTGTGGCTTTGTCAGATTTCCATTTGTGGTGATATCTTGATCCATTTTACCAAAAATTACTATTTGTTACTATTTATTATTACTACTACTATTTTGAACAAGGCGCTTTTAGTAAAGCTCCTTAGAGGGGACTAAATCAATCCTTTGTCCTCTGCCTCTCCCCTCCTGGATGATGGCTAAAATGCTCAATGTGAAGTGGCCACCTGGTGTGATGATGAAGCTGTCATATTGGCTCTGTATTACTTACATCCAGGCTTCTCATTTCTTTCTTTTTTCTTTTTTTAAGATTTAATTTATTTATTTGTCAGAGAGCGAGAGAGCACAAGCAGGGGGACCGGCAGGCAAAGGGACAGGGAGAAGCAGGCTCCCCGCTGAGCAAGGAGCCCGATGCTGAACTCGATCCCAAGACCCCGGGATCATGACCTGAGCCGAAGGCAGACTCTTAACTGACTGAGCCACCCAGGCACCCCAAGGATTCTCATTTCATGGGAGAAACAAAATCACTAATATGTTTATGCTACTGTTTTCCAATTTTCTTATGATTCAGAGCTGAGTATAACTTCTTTTTTTTTTTTTTTTTTTTTTTTTTTAAAGATTTTATTTATTTATTTAACAGAGATAGAGACAGCCAGCAAGAGAGGGAACACAAGCAGGGGGAGTGGGAGAGGAAGAAGCAGGCTCATAGCGGAAGAGCCTGATGTGGGGCTCGATCCCATAACGCCGGGACCACGCCCTGAGCCGAAGGCAGGCGCTTAACCGCTGTGCCACCCAGGCGCCCCCAGAGCTGAGTATAACTTCTAACGGAATTTGGTACTTAAAAGTGGGATTTTTAGCAAACCTAAAATGTGGGATTGACTTGGTGTGAGAAATGGGGTTTTGAGCAATAAGGACTTGGACACCTGACGCTGTAAGGTTGGTGATCCTTGTCTTGGAGTGGCAGAACATTTGATGAAATTGTTGCCTGCTCTAGGTGGAATACAGGCAATGGCCTGAGGCTACATGATTAGGAGAAATGGTAGCAAACATGTTATTATCGGCACGTGCTGTTTCCACCACTTTCAGCAAAATCCAACTGAAGAGATGACATCAGACTACAGCTACACAGGCTACAAGCAGAGAAGGAAGGGAACATTATTTTTCCAAGGGAATCTTTCCCTGTCTGTGGTCTACGAGTTATGGTGAAGGGAGTCCCAAAGCCAACTGCTTCTGTTCTTTGAACTTGAAGCAGTTATAAACAGTGATGGACAAATGACAGCCGAAACACTAGTGCCCACTGGGAAAGGGAGCAAAGCCTACCACCACCGATGGGATCAAGGATGCTGCCTTGCCACAGGAGCCTGCTGACTCTAACTGCCTCATGGCAGCAGCCATGGAGTCTAGGACAAGGGAGATGGGTAGAACATAGAGACCTGTAATTAAAAGAGATTTCTCAGGCTTAAAATCTACATCTGGACAAGCCCTTTGGCTATTATTTCTTAAAGTTGGACTTTACCAGTAGCAGACAGAGCAAAACTATACTAAGTATAGAGGGAATGATATATCCAAAATACTTCACTCCTTCCAGGACTGGCCCGAAACAGTCTATGGCGTAAACCCTTGACAGTCTATGGCCAGTAAGGGAGCCTAGTCCCTAAAATTACACCAGGAGGAGGGTGCCTGGTTGGCTCAGTCAATAGAGCATGTGACTCTTTCTCAGGGTCATGAGTTCAAGCCCCATGTTGGGTGTGGAGCCTACCGAAAGAAAGAAAGAAACAAACAAACAAACAAACAAACACAAAAAAACAAACTACACCAAGAGGAAGTTGGATTTAAGAGCTCTGTATCCCCGGGAAGGACATCTTTACCAAGCCACATCAGAGGGAGGAAGCAGCTATTGGGTAGACAGTTCTCTCCTCCTGGAGAGAATAACCAGGTTCAGCTAGATTGGCCAACCGAGGAACTCATTCCATGGCAACACAGAGAGCGCTTGCTATTCCTGTTGAGTAGAATTGCTTAATTGCTATGGACAACTGATGGTTTCCCACCCTCTCCTTTCTGAATAGAAGGTCATTATGGTAGTTATCCTGTTCCTCCTTCACTATTGTATTAGGGCACACCACTTGTCCTTTGATTTATACAGTGATAGACATTTAACAAACCAGACAGACCAACAGCTTTCCCTCTGTATCTGATGGAAAGACTGCATTTCACCCAAAAAGCCTACACTTTGAGCTAGATGCAAGAAATACAAGAGACTTTGAGGTTATATAGATGTTCTTTTTCTGGAAATAAACAGATGTGTTGATAAATGTTTAACCACCAGCTGCGATAGGGTTGAATATTTTTACATATATACATAAGTTTATTATAAACTTTACTGATATAAAGGATTTGGAGCACATAATTTACTACTACTACTAACACTCTACTGTAAATTCCTTATAGTTAATGAATTCTCACAGAATGCTTTTTATGACAAAGCAATTGACAAGTGAGTGTTGTTCCAACATGAATGTTGGTTGATGAGTTTATGTTAACGAGTAAAATGAAAGTGCAGTGAGGAAGATAAATGTCAGAATTCCACTTGTTCATCAATGAGGTGAGCAACTCTCGAATACTAGAAGAGTATTTCCTCAATATTTTGTTAGTTACAATGCAAGAACTATGATCACAACATGTTTTTAAGTTTAATTTGCATTAGTAACATTTTCTTCATCATTCTTAAGTCTAGACAGTCAACAAAACAATAAATCAAGCACTGATTTATCGTACATGCTGATTTCCATGGTGTAAATATTCCCACTGTGGCTGATTTTGAGATAACAATGTGGTGTTCCTGAGGGCAGAGCTGGGAACAGATATGCTATCTCCTACCATTTTACAGTATCTCCTCCATATAGATATGATAGATGTAAACTTCAAGAGCACAGACAATAGCAAACTGTAGAATAATAATTAGGGAGTGATGAATTTTGAGTATATAATACCTTTGTTTTTAGTACAGTTTATTTAATTGCAAGTTATATAATTTCATTTTTTTTTTGTTTTTTTTTTTTTTTTTTTTTTTTTTGAAAGTAGGCTCCATGCCAAGCATAGAGCCCAATGCAGGGCTTGAACTCATGACTGTGATATCAAGACCTGGGCTGAGATCAAGAGTCAGATGCTTAACCAACTGAGTCACCCACATGACCCTTTAATTTCCTTCTTAATAATGACTGTATCTAACCATGAACTCACAAAATTTCTGAAATTTAACAACTGGTTTTTGTGAGCTGGTATAAGTCTTACTTCCACACCACCGGAAATTTCCACAGAATCTGAATGACAGGTAACCCGAGGGACAGACTCTGGCAGACAACTGTCTACCCAATAGCTATCTATTTTCCCTTACTAACAAAATCTGATTTTATTAAAGGAAGTGTATGTCAAATTAAGAAATGACATTTCTTTGTCTTCCATGTAGATGGGGTGGCCCAAATATTCTAGGTAATAAGATATAAGTGAACAACACTGAATGAGACTTAATAAAATCTCTTTACAAGTAGGCAGGAGGAAGCTGACTGTGCCTCTTGTCCTTTGCCCTTCCCATCGGTATTGGTCAGGTTAGGCTACATAATGCTCCAGCAACACTTTAATCCCCAAAGACCAGAGGCTAACACAACGAAAGTTAATTTTTCACTTTACACCCACTGCTGGTTTCTGGGGCAGCTCTGATCCACGGATCACTCGGGGACCCAGATAAATGACACCACAAACCTACAGCTGTATGATCTGGAACACACAGGCTCCTAAGGGGACACAACTACGTTTCTGCATTTCAGCCCAGAAACGAAACACTTCATTTCTGCATCCAGCCTATTGGTCAGAATTATTCCTATGTTTCTGTCTAACTACAGGAGAGGCTAGGAGCATACCTTCATTAAGTAGGAAAAATAAAACGTTGAATTTGTTTAAGGCCATTATTTTTGGATTTCTGTTGTAATCAAATGCAATTCCTAAACAATACTATTGGTACCAATTTTTGTAAGTTGACTATAGGTACAGTCAGTGGCATACAGACTGTGTTATATTTTAATCCCACTGGAAGCATATACAAGACCAGCAAGTGAAACAAAGTGGAGAGTATGGACCCCACACTGGTCTTCTTCTGCCGGGAAGAGTGACCCATGTTCTATGAAGATACCAGCATTCTTGTATACTCCTCAACCAGAGTGAGTCGTGAGGAATGCAGTTTTGCCATGAGAAAGCATTTTCAACCTTCATTTGGTTTTCTCTTTTGCCTGTCTGAATAGAAGACCTTTGCCCTAATCTGCCCCGGCGAACCCATCTGTCTCAGAAGAGATTAGAAATTAAAGCGGAAAGTATGCAGACAGAAAGAGGAGGTAGTATTCAGCTCTTGACATTAGAAATCGGATGGAGCAACAAGACAATGCCCTTCGAGCCAGGTTATTTTCCTGAGAATGTTTCCAAATTCCCACATGCCCCATTTAGCATCTCAAGGCCGAGCCCATCCTTAGGTCCGATCTGCAGTCAGAAAGAAAAATGATATGACATAAAACTAATTGAAAAATCCACCCATCTGGTCCCTGAAAATAGTAGGAAGACAGGGAAGGAAAGTAGGGGAGAGAGGGAGTGTTGTGACCAGACGTGAATACCTGGTTTTGTCCTCTCCGGGCTTCTGCTGAAAGGCGAGGGCAGTGCACTAACTCAGTGACGACAGATCTGAAGGTAAAGCTGAGAAACATGACAAACAAACAAGGCCAGAGAGAGAGAGAGGAGCACCTGTGGTCAGCGTTTCTGAGCTCTTCTAACTTCATCCACAGTATGGATAGCCAGTTGAAGCCAGGGGGCATTCCCACGGGTCTGCCGTGGCTGGGTGAGGTGCTGGGGGTGACCTGCCAAGGCAGAGGATGAGCCAGATGATACAGCTAAGGGCTCAGTGGGATCTGGAGCTGCAGGACCTGACTGAGGAGGTGAGGAGGCGCCCAATACCACAGAGCATCGCTTGAGCCAAAAGAATGGATCCCAAGTCAAATCAGCCACAGAACACAGCACTTAAGACCGTGGGGCAAGGGTTACACACGTGGGCAGAGAACGTCCCCCAGGAGCCCCAGTGGATTCCAGCCAGCACACACCGAGGAGCAGCGTGTGTCTCTTCCTTCACCAGCCTCACAGCCACGAACACACACCAGCTCCCTGGCCCCTAAGTATGTGGATGTAATTTCAGAGAAAGGGACAAGAGAAAAGGTAGGCTCTTTGAGGACAACATCTTTGTTTTCCTAGAGAGACTTAAGTTTTACTGCAAAGGACCATTGAAATGATTGGATTGGACTAAACTGAATCTGGATCCGGTTAATTAATATGCCTACTCACCAGTTAATTTATATTGATCTTCAGAAGGAAGCACAGATGACTACAGACAAAATAACGGAACTAGCCTATTCTCGGCAGTGGGATGGGTTAAACGTTGTGAGCTCACCACGGAGTAGTTCTGCCGTCAGCATCTCACAGGGATATTTTACCAGGGCTGCTGCTGCTGCCGTTGCCCAGGGTAGAAAATGAGCAGATTGGCCCCTGGGGAGGCTGGCTGCCTCCTGGCAAAGATGTTCAGTTGGGCCTCACGCACAAGTAGTTTATAGGGTCAGTACTACGTTCCTCCATCCGTTTACGCTAATCATCTGGTGAATTACCTGGGCTGCACCAGTGAACAGCCACCATTTTGCTCTTAAGTAATGAATAGGGTAGGGACCCTCCTACTCCTAACACACATACACATCGAGTGTGTGTGTGTGTATGTGTGTGTGTGTTTTGTTGAGGACTGCATGGTGTAAAGATATTGTTTTTTATTATCTCACCTCATTTGTAAGGGTTCAGATAGATCTGCATGAGATGGCCTTTTTTTTTTTTTTTTAAATAACAGACTTTAGTCTAAGATATTGGTGAAGAACACGTGGACTCTGGTTCAAGTTTCCACTCACTAGCTGTGGAGTCATGGGTACATTCCTTTTTCTGAGCCTCAGCTCAGTCTGCAAAATGGGGATGTACACCTAACCACGGCCTTCCTAGGGAGAGTAAAATAAATGAGTTAATAAGCTGGGAAGTGCCTGGAGCAAATCTTGCCATAGGGATGCATTACATATTTGTTAGAGTAAAAACTATGCAGGCTTTATTGTGTGAGAACTTAAACCTAGCTCCCTCTCCTATTCAGGTGGAGATATTCAGCTTCCCCAGAAGGAACCATTTATGTACAGAGGCTATCTGGGTCAAGAAAAACTGATTGATTTGGGAGTCTCCCAAGATGTTAATGGTTGGGAACAAAGCACTTCCTTTAGGGGAAGCAAATGATCCTTTGCCCCTGACCACTCCCCCTCTGCACTGATGCTTCCCACTGTTTCTTGTTTTCTTTTTTTCAGATTTTATTTATTTGAGAGAGAGAGAGAGAGAACATGAGCAGGGGGAAGGGCAGGGGAAAAGCAGACTCCCCGCTGAGCAGGGAGCCCGACCCCAAGGCTCAATCCCAGGACCCTGAGATCAGGACCAGAGCTGAAGGCAGATGTTCAACGTCAACCACTCAACGGACTGAGCCACCCAGGCGCCCTGCTTCGCGCTGTTCTTACACACAAGCGAAGCCATCAATGCCAGCACCACACCAATTCTAGCTGCACTCTGGGAAGGACCAGAGGACCACAGGGAAGGCCAAGCCAATGGACCCATAAACTCTTGAGTGATTCTGTTCCATCCTGGTGCAGGAGAATGCTGCCTACCTCCGTAGTGTGGAATCTGGCTGAGTTAGGTCTCAGCACGTCTAGACGGGGGAGCAGACAGAGTCCATGGCTGGCGGGGGGCGGGGGTGGACAGAGAGAGATTGAGAGCAAGAACGATCGAGAGGGAGCGGAAATCTTACATGTACTGATGACGTGCACATGTGGAGCACAGATGACTGCCTTGCTCGCTCTTTATTTGGCCCATCGAGTATCCTTTGATCCCATACAGACAGCCTCAGGTTGGCATCTGGTGTCCTCATTTCTTGTCTCCTCCCTTCACCTTGCCTTGGGTCTTCAAAATCAACTTTAAATGGACCCTGTTTCTCCTCAGCCTTCTTCTCCACAATAAAGAACCCATGAAACTGTGGTTTTGATGAGTTCATTTTTTTCTCTAAAAATTATATTAAGAGACATATACAAATATTTAAACTTTTTTTAAAAGTGTGTCCATATTCCTCCAAAAATGCTCTCTTCAACAACAGGGGTTCTGTTCTAAGAGCAGCTAGAGTCTACAAAGGTTACTGCGGCTAACTGGTACCCTGAAGGGGAGAGCAAGCAGGACTACATGTCAGGTGACAGTCACTGTCTAGCAGAGGGAGGCTGGGCAGGTCGCTTCTCCCTTTTCTCCGTGAAGAAAGCAGATGGGCAAATGGCGGGGTGAGAGCTCACTCAGGACTAAGAAGCCGTGGCAGGTGTTCTGGGTAGCAATGATAAATACGTAACGACAACAAATACAGCTGGGCTGTCATGTCTCACTACTGAACTAAAATCTCAGCAGCAACGGGAGAACCTCAGAAACCGTGACCTTCAGGGTCCCTTTGGTCGGGTCCGCACTGGGCAAGAAGCCCGGGGGATGCACAGGGGGTTGATGGATGCAGGGAAGCTGGAGAGCCTGTGGCTCACCAGGGGGTATGGATGGCACTCGGTGAGAAGGAGCAGATGAGAACATCAATTAAATAAAGTAACACACACACCTTTCTTCTTTCTCCGTAAGACAGTTTTTCCTAAAGTATATAGACCTTCCGTTCAATTTTAAATCCCCTCTTTAAAAAAATAAAAGGACATCCCCACTTTTGACATAAGCTCCGAAATGCATAAGATCCTTGTAAAAATCTATAGTCCCTTGTAAAATTTACAGTCTGTTTGAATGGACGTTTTTAAATATTTTCAATTACAGATTTACGGCAGAATTTTTCATAGGCCTGAATTGTCTGTTTAATATTAAAATGATTCTTGTAAGGAGCCATCTGTTATACGATCAGGCATGGAAATTCTTTACAGGGCTTTACATCAGCACTCGCTCCAATGTTTGTCATGCTTCAAATATCCTCAGGCACTCATGTTTCCATTTAGAGGAGCAAGGTGAAGGACTTAGAGGCAGGACATGATGTCTTCCTGATTATTCAGTGGCTGTTACTGAAAACACTGTGTTTAGCATATGGTTTGCTAAATTGTCTTTTTCCCTAAACTACCTTCAACATTTTCCTTTACTATGACAAAACGATGCTTTGAAAAAGAGGACGTTTCCGTAATATTTGAGTCTCCTGTCAGAACAAAGTTGGCTCATTGTATTAATTAACTCCTTTTTTTTCCTTCAAAACCATTGTTTTATCTTTTTAAAAAATAATATACTTCAGCTCACTTTTCCCCCGAGTGTTATTAGAATTTGAGCTCCTCCTATCTTACTGAGTAGGTCTTACTCCAAGTGCTCACTCTGAATCACAGGGTGGGGAGCCGCCTGGAACAGTGTGTTGGGAAAGATTCTGAGGCTGTCCTCTGGCCCAGTTGGAAAGAGCACCACGAATGATTACTTAAGTCTGCTATGGGTGTAGGAGAAATGAGCATAGGCTATGTGAGCCATTCGTTTGCCATCTCTGGCCTATTCTTTTTCTCTGTCCCCCTGCTACTGTGCTTATTAATAAGCATTGTGGAATGGCTGACCTTAGGCCAAGCACACAGAGTAAAATTAACTCCTCCATCTGGGAGCCGAACTTGAACGTGACACCAAGATAATATTAACAATGACAGTAACAGAAGCTCCATTTGTTGAGCATTTGCTCTGTTCTAGGCATCAGGTACTTTGCAATCATGTAATAATTCAGTCTCCACAAACTCCACAATATAGACATTCTTCCCCAATTTCAAAGACAATGAAAGCTCAAAGGGGTTAATAACTTTACTGAGCTCACCCTTTTGCTCAAAGCATCCTCATAAATTCCTTCACAGGGGCACCTGGGTAGCTCAGTCTTGTTTTCTGCTCAGGTGGGGATCTCAGGGTCATGAGATCAAACCATGCCTCAGGCTTGGAGCTCAGCAAGGAGCCTGCTTGAGATTCTCTCTCCCTCTGCCCCTCCCCTGCTCACACATGCTCATACTCTCGCTCGTGCTCTCTAAAATAAATAAATACATCTCTAAAAATAAAATAAATTCCTTCACAGAGCTATTTCTCAGAAGACAATTTATGCAATTGTTTTCCAGTTTTACTGAGATGTGACTGATGTAGAGCACTGTTTCAGGCATCCACCATCACGATGATGTAGCTATAATGAAATGATAACCACCGTAAGTTTAATTAACACCCATCACCTCACAAAGTTATAGTTGTTTTTCCTCGGACATAATTTTTTTGAATTGAACAGTTCAAAGAACGCTCTTACGTAGGAAAGAGGGAGGAAGTAAAAGTGTGGACTTCTGTCCTTGCCGTTCTTTTTCCGAATGAAAAACCGAGAATCGGGCCCATTTCATCTCACCTCATGACCTCATGAGCGCATTCAAGAATTCAGTAAATAAGCATTCACTGAGTGTTTTTTACATTCCAACTCCTGGGGATTCAGATACACGCCAGAAAATCCTCCAGGTAATCCAGCAGATGCTGTCTGTTCTTAGTAGAGGTCCACACACGGGATGGCTCCCTCCCGGAGACACTAGCGTCACTCCCAAATACCACACCTTTCTTACTTTCCTTCTTCCTCCCCAGCCACTCTTTCTGCTCCTGTTGCTGGCATTTTGTCCTCTATCCCATCCTAGCCTAGCCATTGTCTCATCCATGTATATGCCCTAGTGCAGGTCTGTCCAACAGAAATATAATGCCAACCACGGACATGATTCTAAATTTTCTAGCAGCCACATTAAGAAAAATTGAAAAGAAAAAAGTGAAATTAATCCTAACAACTTTTTTTAAAACCTTATATAACCAAAACATTATTAATTCAACATGTAATCAAAATATAAATTATTAGGGTAATATTTTACATTTTTTTCTAAATCCTCAGGCTCCTGTATTTTCTACTTTGTACTTCCTGACTTAGATGCTAAATTTTTAATGGAAATACTTGGCTTGTATTTAGATTTCACAAAATTTACAGCAAAAAAAGTAGATTCGCATACCCAAGTTATTTCCAACATGTTTAGAAGATTGCCAATAGTTGAACTGAGTATTGTCTTTTGTAATTAAATTACTGAAAATTAAAGGTTCAGTTGCTCATTTGCACAAACCACATTTCAAGTGCTTAATAGCCACATGTGGCTGCTGGCTACTATATTTGATAGAACCACTCCTGTTGCTGGCATAGCTGTTCATGGCTTCAATGCTTCATATGCTAATGACTCCAAAATCTGTGTCTTCTGAGTTCTGAATTGTGTACTTAAATACCAACTTGGATGTCTCACAGGCATCTCCAATTTGATATCTCTAAAATGGAACTCCTGATTTCCCACCCCAAACCTGACCCTCTCTGGTTGCCTTAGGTTGGCTTTTCAGAAAAGACTCTGAAATGAAGATTTGCATGCAAGCAGTTTATCAGTGAGTATTCTTGAGGCCAACACCCGTGAGGGAGTCAGAGGAGCAGGAACCCGCAGATGAGGAAGTTGATCTCTTTGGGAGTTGCAACAATGACCTCACCCAATTCCATAAGAAGCTCCAGAATTGAAAGGGGCCTGTAGAGATGTCCCAACTTGAGATAAGGGGGCTAGGCTTTTGTACCCCTGCATCAACCAGTTGTTGGCTATGCGCTGTGCCTGAAGAAGGGGTTATCTTGGGTTAGGGCAAATCCCAGAAGGCAGTAAAGCTGTAAGCCCTTAGCAGTTGGAAGAATGAAGGCTAAAGTTGCGCAGGGGGAGCTGAGAGGCACCCCACAGCATCCACCACACCAGTCTTCCCCATCTCAGTAAGTACTCTGATTTCCTGCTCAGAATCCTAAGAATCATCCTTTACTTCCCATTCCCAAATATGTATAGAGTGAATGACTAAAACAACACTCAGTCTTCCCTACCTTAGCCTCTTTGTATTTCTTATCCCTGCATCCTGGAATCCTCCAGCCCATCCCCATCTACCATCTTTCCTCTGCCCAGCCCCCACCCGCCCACCCTCCTTTCCAGGTTCCAAATGTCAGCTTCATTGCCAGATCCTTGGGAAGCCTTTACTTGGCTCCCTTATCCAAAGCACATCATTACAGTTTGCAATGATTTTATTGTTTGCTCACTGTTTTCCCTCTCCCCCATTAGAATTGTAAGCTTCATGAATATGGTTTTGTTTGTTTGTTTATGTAAGCCCAGCACCTAGAACCCTACTTAGAGCCTAGAGACTCACATAATGAGTTTATAGAATGAATGGACTGAAAAAACAAACAATTTAGTAGAACAGGCAGAGGAGAAAGACAATGGTCATAAATGAACATGACCTGGTGAAGGTAGGCCAAGGTGCTGTGAGACCACAGGGCTAGAACCTGGAATTAAAGGATCAAGAAGAATGTCCTGTAGAGATAATGGATTAGCTGAGTAGTAAGTGAGTAGTGGGGATCAGCTGGCCAGAGAAGGGAAGATGAGAAGATGGGAAGTGGGCATCCATGGCAGAGAAAACAACTGCCTCATTCCTTCCTGTCTTTCCCAGATGAGCCCCTTTCTTATTGTTCTGGACACTGAGAGCCCCGTTCCTGCCTTCTCCACCCATGGGGTCATTTTCTTCATTGCATTTAAATCCCAGCTCAGAGACTCCTTGCCTATGACTCCCGCTACAGAGCAAAGAGAAATTCCAGCCTCAGCTTGGCTAAATTGACCACTCCCTGAGTTGTAATAAGCTCCTCTCTGGGGCTAGGAGATATTACCCCATAGGATTCATTTTTGATAAGTTGGCCAAACCAGCTGCCGATTCAATTCTGCTTAAATAATCCCTTTTTAATGATTTGGTCAATTGTCTGTGTTTTGAATTTAATTAAATTGTTATATCTCAATTGAGTGGTCAATTCAGAAGAGTTAGGTAGATTCAATCTGAGCTTTTAAATAGTTGGTCCAAGTAAATAATCAATGCCATCTGCCTAATGGTCCTTCCATGAAAATTAGTTGTGATCTTAGTGGTGATAATATGATGAAATAGACTGATGATCATATCCCTCTGCAGAAGAGTGAATTAATAATAATTTTATTGTTATTGTGAAGAGTGAAACAATAAGAATTTTTAAAAGGTGGTTGTGCCCAGTTTCCTTCGGTAGTTCCTAATGCCAGGAGAGCGAAAACCTAAAACCTGGTGCTGTTCACCGCTGGCTTCAAAGTCCTCCAATGCAGGTGTGAGTCAATCACAGAGTGATTTATAAACTTGAAAATGGCCTCCATTTACATCTAGTCAGGAGCCAATAAGAGTTCACTTCTTCTAGTATGGGGTGCCTGGGTGGCACAGCGGTTAAGCGTCTGCCTTCGGCTCAGGGCATGATCCTGGCATTATGGAATCGAGCCCCACATCAGGCTCTTCCGCTATGAGCCTGCTTCTTCCTCTCCCACTCCCCCTGCTTGTGTTCCCTCTCTCGCTGGCTGTCTCTATCTCTGTCGAATAAATAAAATCTTAAAAAAAAAAAAAAAAGAGTTCACTCCTTCTAGGGAAAAAAAAAAAACAGAAATATCAAAAGAAAATTGCCTTTATGGGCCAGAGAAGGATGGGATGAGTCGTGCACTATTGTTTATATGCAAATCAAATAACAGGAAAGAAAAAATAAGCCTAAATTAATACTTTAGGTTCTGTACCTGTGTCTGTTTTCAAGGCTGTTCTGGCTATTTTGCCTAAACAAAGCTCTTGTTTGCCTTTTTAAGGCTTGCTTTGTTTTCAGATGTTAGCACATGAAAGGGTTTGGAAAATGTGTCTCTCTGAGGCAAAATTTAAGAAGTGAGAAATTCAAACACTTGTAAAACGCAAAGATATTTGCTTTTACTAAAGTCCACTTCCAGCACTCATGTCTGTTGGTTCACCCCCTTTTATCCAACAGGTGCTTGGACAAAAGATGTGCGAACTGATCTAATTCACAACCTGACTCCTACATCCTCAGGACGGATATCTAATGTTTAAGCTTCCGTGCTGACCTACCATTAATGATCAAGGAATCTAGTTTTCAATCATCTACTGTGTGTGTGTGTGTGTGTGTGTGTGTGTGTGTGTGTGTGAGAAAAGAAGGAAATGAGTGTAAAGAGGCTTGTACCACTGCTTTTCTCTCTTCCTCTGCTTTTCCCAGGATAAAACTATATGTATATATTTTTGTCTGTCCCTTTAGTGGTGAGTTTAAGTTCTACCACAACGACTTTGACTTGAGTTCTCCAGCTCACTGAAGGTCTGGCATCTTTTCTTCATTTCCTGTTATCTAGCTTGATATAATTCTAAAGGCTTTCCTCTTTCTTCTCCTTTCAGTTCAAAAGAGTATATAATTCTCCTTCCAGGCACAAATCAAAGATGCTTAACACTGTCTCTTACCCTTCTGTGGCTTATTCCATGTACTTGGGTCCTTAGCAAGGCCAGGGTCTTATTTTCATGTCTCACCAGAGTACTTTTCCCCTTTCTCTTCTGCCCACAGACTCGTTTTCCACTTACCAACAAGCACGTCAAGTTCTTTCATCCTCTCTGCTCACTTTCTGCTTCTTAGCCTATACAATCAAAGCATGTTGAAACAGAATTTCCCATCTTTCCTACCTCTTGGATTGTGTCATCATTTTTGTAAAGATACCAGTGACATCTTCAATTGTTTCCACATGCAAGTCAAATTCTGGGTCTCAAAGTTCTCCCTACTGCTCCTGCCCCCAACACCTGACCCCCAGCTCCCTCTGCCTGCTTCATTCTCCCCTTGACATTTCCACAACCAGACTGTTTCCCTGGATGGGGAGGGGGGCACATCATTTCCTCCAAATCACCTTGACCTCTCCCGGTATGCATTCTTGCTTACTTGCCAACTGGAACGCTATGAAAAAGATTTTACATGAATGGGGTCTCTCATTCTTTCCAAATTCTTCAAAGAACTCCTTATGCTTAAATAAGTTTTGAATTAGTTTAGTGTCCCACCACCACTCAAAGATAGCCTTAGAATCTTTTAATCTATTTTTATCCCTAATTCTTTTCCATTAAAACCTTTGTATAATATATTAGCAGACTTAGTACGTTTTCTTGACTTAGGAACTAATTATAAATGTTAGAAATCAATTTTGGGTTATGCTGCTTAGGGCTGGGGGTATGTTGTCACTTGATTTTCTATAGTACATGAAAGAATAGAGGCAGTTTCCCTGTCTTGGAGGAAAGTGGAACCGTGTGTCCCTGTCATCTGAGAGTGAAGGAAGAGTCTGTAAATTTCTTTGTCCGCTACATCATTTACCTGAAAAAAGCAAAAATAACCCTCCCCCCGTAGTTCCACAGAAGAATGCCCCCTGTGTAATTAGCTCACATTCATGGACTTTAAATTAAGGAACAAACTCTTGGCTCATTCTCTACTTTTTGCTTCCTCCCTGCTCCCCACAACTGAAATCAGAATTATTTCATAGCTCACAATTCAGTTCATACTCCATCTAACCGACTTGGTAACTCTTCTTGCTAATGCTGATAAATGGTCTTTCTTAACTCATCTTTGGTAACTCTTCCCATGGGGAAGTAAGGGTCAAGAGAGGGAATAAAAAAACCTTCGAATGCTATCTTTTAGCAGTTTGGGGAAAAAGGTTTGGTGATCCCAGTTCCACTCAAAAAAATTATGTGGGAAACATTTCCCCGTTGGCTGTTTTCAGCTAATCCTTTTAAGCTTTGTAGGGACATTTATCTATAGATTTCTTTATCTCTTATTTATCTCTCTTTTCAAAGACATTAGTTAGATAGTAAGATACCCTTTTGATCTCAAGACAAGTCATCTTCTGAGAATAAAATTAGAGAAAATCAATAACGTTGTGGGAGAATATTTTAAGACACAGAATGCTGTTCATGCTATATTCAGTGGAAAATGTTATAAAGCAACGTGTATTATGCAATCTCATTTTTCTATCTATCTATCTATTGATCGATCGATCTAATTTTTCACACACACGTACAAAGAAAGCCATATAAGGCAATATACAAAACCTTAGGGGGAAATAGAATTATTAGGGCTCATCTTTATGTCTTTTTTCCCCCATTTTTTTCCTGGAGAGGATGCATTGTTTGTATTAAAGTATTTTTTAATAGGATTTTTAATATCTTAGCACATGCTGTGGATTGTTACCAGCACAAACTATATTAGAAAGCTTCTATTACTAAAGACCGAATGATAAAGACTGTCCTTTATTCTATGCATCCCTTTTAAAATTTTTTCCACTGGTGATTTACTAAAATCAATAAGGAAAACAGGCTAACAGAAGGACAAGAGAGAGTCATTTCACTTTTCAGAAAGCACTAAACAATTAGAGAACACATAGCTCTCAGCCAGCTGTCTGCTCTAGCAAGAGCGGCAGAGACATGGCTGTTCTGTTCCCGACACGAAGAGAAGGTACATCAGGGTTGGAGAAGATGAGAAGCCTCCTCCCCCATTGTTCTGGAGTCCCAGCCCCAGAAATGTGATAAAAAGCGAACATTTGTTGAGCTTACTATGTGTACGCACTATTCCAAGAACTTTTTTATGTGTTAACTCATTTAATCCTATATGGTGGGAACTATTATTACCCTGCTTTTATAGATAAGGAAAGGAGGGCATCAAGACATAATAATTTGCCTGACATCTCAGCCAGTGAGCGGCAAATCTGAGGTCTGAATTGGGCAGTGTGGCTCCAGAGCTCAGGCTTCCAAGGGCTGCACCTTACTGCCTCGCATTTGTTCTTACTGAATGGCATCCGGGCCCTCCAATAATAAGAAACCCTCCACCTGCAGTGATGGTCAATTCCACCATGAGACTCTCTCTGACCTAGAGTTTTCCTAAGATATATGGGTGCTCGGACAACAGGTAAGTAGAGAGATGACTCTGGTCGGATCCCCCAATCCGATCCTGGTTGGAGGACGTGGGTGCAGGTAGTTTATCTGGAGGTGGTTTGGGGAAGGAGGAGTGAGGGAGTAAGAAATGTGAGGCCAGGAAGGAGGAAAAGCCAATAAAGGGAGCATTAAGTTCCTTCTGGGAAACTGAGTCTTGACTTCCCAGGATCCCCTGACACTTTACAAAGAACCTGTCTCAGACGGTTCTGCTCAAGGCTGGGGGAGCATGCATATGTATTCATCCACAGCATCCCTGGTTGGTCACGGATTGCTACCAGAGCTACAAACCCCCAGCGCTTCTGAGGTCCGTGGGTTTGAGCGCAAAGCTGTCGGCGTGCACAGCAGCAGAATTCCCCCGAGAACTCACGCAGGCTGTGGGTTATGGGGAAGGGCCTCGACCGTGCTTCCACAGTGCCCCATCCAACCAGTGCTGACTATAGATTTCTTCAAATGTTGTTAGAGGAGAGGTGGAGGAGCTCTCGGGGGCTCTCAGAGTGGTCCCCAGACCAGCCGCATCAGCATCACTTGCAAGCTCATAGACATGCAGAGTCTTGGGTCCTCCCCAGATGAATCAGACACCTGTGGAGTGTTGCCCAGCAAGCTGTGTTTTTAGAAGCCTCCAGGTGATTCTGATGAACATGGAAACTCTGCAAACCACAGCTCTCAGGTAGAAAGGGCCCCCATCCCTAAATCAATTTATCTTCCTAGGGAAGAGGGAGACTTAGAACTTTTCCAAAATGCCAAATAGCCACAACGCAGGTGTCTAAGCCCTAAGTTTCTCACAGTAATGACTGCGACACTCCCCACACCCCCTGTAGTTTCCTGTGTTAGTTAGGGCGGGTGTCAGGCTGATAGAACAAAAGAAACCAAAGACAATGGCTTAAACAAGATAGAAATGTATTTCTAGCGTAACAGTCTAGCCCAGAGAGGCTGGTGGGGGCAGCTCTGCTCTAAGGAAATCACTCAGGGACCCAAGTTCTTTCCATATTAGCACTCCGCCCTCTCCTTGGGTGCTGCGCGCATCTGGGTAGGCAAAGCTAGGTTGCAGTCTTATCCAAATTCTGGCAGACAGACACGAAGTCCAGAGCGAGAATCTTATCTTAGTTTGCAAGTGACACAGTAGTTGAACATAACATACCTTCAAATATTCTATTGTTCCAAACGGAGTCACGTGACTACGTGTGACCGCACGTGGTGCTAAGCGACGGCTGGGCTCTGTCGTCGGCAGCTTAGCAGCTTTGCTCCCAGGAGAAAGGGATCTGGAGGACGATCCACAGACGGGTCACAGCGTGTGCCCCGGTGCAGGCCTTCCAACACGAAAGGCGTTACTGCTCCTGTTGTTCTTTGGTTTGCTTCCTATTGTATTTACTTCCATCCTGCCTTGTTCCTGGAAGGTGCTAAGGCAACTTCAGTAGCTGAGCTAGGAGATCGCATTCAGATGGCCTATTAAGTCTCCCACACCATTTTCAAGCTGGGAAGCACCATCCGCTAGTATCTTTTAAAGACATCTGTGCTTAGGTATATGGGACCAGACATCCGTCGTCCAGTGAAGAGTAATTACTGAGAATGGGACTCAGATCAGAATTGTTCTGAAGAAAAAAGCATTGACATTTCTAGATACAAGGGAGAGAGTGAGAGAGCAGAGAAGGGACAAACTTAGAGAGGATGATAGTAGGGGAAGGCAAGCCTGTCCCTACTGCAATTTTGCCCAGACTTGGCAGGGTCCAGCGATGGATTTCTCTCTCTCTCATCTGTGGGTTTCAAATGCACCCCACCACGGCACTTGACTGGCAGGTCAGTTCCAAGGTTTGGCTCACATGGGGCTGTCACTGGGGGAGCAAGGTGTCTAATTCATGGCGAGATTGGGAGCCACCTGGAGGCCAGGTCAAAGCCGACATACTATAGGACTCCGGGCATCCTTGGATCAGAGCGTAATGAACTGCAGCTGTAAAAGGGAAAAGTTTTTTTGTTTTTTGTTTTTTTTTTTTTTTTTGGAAAAGAGCAAAAAACCAAGTAAAAGAATTGGAGGAATACAGCAGAATAAAATAAGGTGGAGAGCCAAGTGAGATGAGCCATTTCTGAGTATGGGGCCGGTTGGTGGCGTTTTCTGGCTGATGGCAAGTCCTGTGGGTGACGTGGGAGATCAGAAAGAACCAGGGCTGGTGTGGGAAAGGAAAGCATGGGAATAATGGTTTTCTGGACAGCATTAACTCTCAGAGCTAAAGGCAAATCTCTATTATTTCTAAAGTAATATGTCACCTCAACACAGTCTGAGAATGGATTTAAAATAACAATTTTAAATCATAATTAGAAAGCTAATTAACTGAAGCGGAGCACAATAAAAGACATAGGCCTTGAATTGTGCCCCCGAAGCCTGCTGACTTGGGCTTTTGTATTTTTTTCTTCTAGGAGGCGGGCCTATAGATTATATCTAAATATATCTCAGTAAACCTAACGAGTAAGCATGAGCACAATTAAGCCACGCGACATCAGGCAAAAAGCCTCGCCAATGTCAGCAAGCTGCAATGTCCTTTTAAATTTAAAGCTTCTATAAAGCCTACAAGGAAATACCAATCAGCAACCCTTTATCCTTTTAATTAAGGCCAGCAGCTTCATATATTTTTTTAAGATTTTATTTATTTATTTGACAGAGAGAGAGAGAGAGAGAGAGAGAGAGAGAGAGACAGCCAGTGAGAGAGGGAACACAAGCAGGGGAGTGGGAGAGGAAGAAGCAGGCTCCCAGCGGAGGAGCCCGATGTGGGGCTCGATCCCAGAACGCCGGGATCACGCCCTGAGCTGAAGGCAGACGCTTAACGACTGCACCACCCAGGCGCCCCAGCAGCTTCATATTTTTATCTCTTTGCTTTACACTACACAGAAATAGCCTGAGTATGTTGCCTTCTTTCTGCTTGCCACAGCATTAGCAGAGACTTGTACACCCCAAATGATTCCTCTCTATTCCTTCATCATGTTCTCTAACAGACAAGAAGTCTTCTGCAGCATTTACTGGTGTTCACCTGCACGAATAAGGTGTTGAGTTTCAGCTATGCGAAAGAAACAGACTGGTCCTAGAACACCCTGGGGTTCTATTACCATGTACAGCTTCGCCTCTACCAAGACTCTTGGTCTCTTGTTCCTCTCTCCTCTTCCCTGGACCTTGCCTCTTCTTCCACCCTCTGTCCTAGGTCACGATGCTCTCAGAGTGAAGGGCGTCCTGGAGCCACCCTGCCTGAGGCCACTCATAAATGGGTCGGACGAGCCCCTGGAGCTCTCTGAAGTCGTTTCCTCATCTATAAAATGAGGACAAACCTAATGGATTTGTAGGAGGATGAAGTCACTTGGTAACCGAAAGCCCTGTAGAACAGTTCCTGGCACAGAGCAGAGACTCGGTACCTTAGATGCTTCTCCATCTCCGGTTGCTCAGATCATCCCCCATGGCACCCCACCCCTGCCTGAGCCATGACGGTGTTCCAGGCCTCAACCATCTGACGGGGAGAGAGGGTTGGGCATGGGTTGGAGCAGGGCTTCCCAACTGTGTCCATGCGAATCACAGGGCTCCTTGCTGTAATGATGGTTTGGATCGAGCTGGTCTCGGGTAGAGCCTGAGATTCTGCTCATCCTGCCGGTCCATGGGTCACACTTTGGAATTCCAAGAGGCTGGTGTCAACGAAACTGGATTCTAATCCTCTCGAGAGTCTGGGCCCTGGGCGAGTGTCCCAGCTTTGGCCAGCCTGCCTAAGCTCAAACGACCTCCGTGGATTGATATGAGGGTTAAAGCAATTCATGGCTGTAAAGTGCTCCCGCCAAGTGCCAGGTACACAGCAATATGCCCCCGGTAACAGGTTGCTATTTAGTTGTTAAGAGTGGGTTAGTAGATATTAACCCCCCAGGGCATTTGCATTTTAAAAGGGGCGACTCACATCAGCTGAGCCCAACTGCTTTAATTCCATCTGGTAATATCAAAGAAGGCGATGACACCGTGCCCCCAACCCCTGGCGTGGCTAGAACCAACCTCCAGGCCAAGGGCAACTGTCCACAAGGCAAGTTCTGGAATTCCTAACATGAGATTTCAGCTCTGCTACCCACAGCACAGAATCTCTAACTCTTGACTCTCCTTTTGGCCAGCATTATGGAATTCTTCCACTTCAACATTCCACCCGGTATTTCTGCTTCTGGCCAAAATGGAGTACCATAGACAGTTATTTCCCACCAGAAATGGCCACACACACACACACACACGCGCGCGCAGACAAATATATATAAGGCAAGGGTATTTGAGACACTAGAATCGGGCCATAAGAGAGACTAATTCTTGAGGGAAGGAAGTAATGAAGGGGCGCCCATGATGGCTCCAGCTTACTGACCGCCTTGAAAGAACTTCCAGGCCGTTGTGCAGGGAGCAAGAACCCAGGTAGAGCCCAGGAGACCCCCTCTTTCAGCTGCAGAGACAGAGCTAAGAATCCAAGGAGACTGTGGTGGCCCCAGAGAGGAGAAAGCTGCATAGAGAGATCTCAGGGACTCTGTAGAGAATACAGATCAGTCTATATGAACCAGAATCAGATCAAGGAATAGAGGGAAAGAACGGATCACAAAGGAGCACGAGGGAACTTTGGGCCATGACGGATCTGTTCATTGTCTTGACCATGGTGTACACACAGGTCCGAGCTTTTCACTATGTACACAATACATGTGGTTTCCTGAATGTCAATTATACCTCGATAAAACTGTCAAATGAAAAACCTGACCTGCAACCCCGGTTTCTCCTGGTCAGCCTTGTAGTTTGGGGTGCTGCAAAGATCTTTCAGACCCGGACAGGAGTCACTCCATCCTCTTGATTCTCTAAGCTCTGTTCCTGAATCATGTCAAGTATTTGAATCTGTCATTTGAAAGCTACTCCAGACTTACCATTTCACTTTGTTTCTTTGCCTTCAGCCACAGGAACGATGCCTGGCGTCTTTTAAGGAACTGTCATTAAGGAGCCCCATGGAGCACCCCCAGAAAGTGAATCTGGTTTTGGCAAAAAACCAACAAAAACTATATTTTTTCTGGCACCCTGGCAAGAGCGGGTCATCTAAAAGGCTTGAAACAAAATTAATATTGACATACAATACAGCAGGCCCTGGAGTTTCTTCTGCATCCTTGGGTCCCTATTATATGTACTTGCTACACCCCTGTGCTCTTCAGCCCTTAAAGATACTTCCCATTGCCTTGTCCCATGAACTCTGTGGAGAGACAGACGAGTGAATTCGCTCCTAGAGTTTAAATGTTGGATAAAGTTTATCTCTAGATGAGAAGTTAACAGAAATGAAGGTGTTGTTATTTGATACTGAGAATTAGGGACCTACACGCATTGCCTTTTGCTTCCCTACACCGTAAGCATCTGATTTAATTATATTTACTGTTACATTCCACTGCTTTCACCTTGATCCAAGCAACCATAACCATTTACCTGATTACCATAGCAGCTCCTTAACTAGTCTCTCTGCTTCGACGTTTGTTCCCCTCAGTCTGTTTGCAACACAGCTGCCAGAGCCATCCTTTAAAGATAAAACCTAGATCATGTTACCCCTCTACTCGAAGCCTTGCTTTGACTCCCTTTTCACCTGGAGCAAAACCCAAATTCTTCAGTGTATTCGGGGACCTTTGTAATCTGGTCCATTGTTACCTGTGACCTCTTGTCCTGCCATTTTCCTTATTCCCACCCTTCTCAGCGCTCCTGGCCTCTGCTCCACTTCTGGGACTTCCTGGGTACATTACTGCCACAGGGTCTTTGCACTTGCTATTCCTTTGCCAGTAAAGTTCTTCCCACAGTCAGTAGAGCAGTTTACTCCTTCACCTTCTGTAAGTTTTTGCCCAGATGGTGCAGTCTAAATGAGGCCCATCCTAACCTTATTTTATTTTATTTTAATATTTTTAGAGGGGGGAGCAGAGGGAGAGAGAAAGAGAGACAGAATCTTAAATAGGCTCCATGCTCAGTGCAGAGCCCAATGCAGGGCTCGATCTCACAACCCTGAGATCATGACCCTGAGCTGAAATCAAGAGTCTGACGCTTAATCGACTGAGCCACCCAGGCGCCCCTGACCTTCCTATTTTAAATTTCAACCCATGCCTCATTTAGTTTATTTATTGTTGTTTATTGTCTGTCCACAAGGGCGGGATTTTGGTGTGTTTCGTTCTCTAATACATCCCAAGCTGCTAAAAAAGAGCCTGGCATGTGGGAGAAGCTTATTAAATATCTGTTGAATGAGTAACTGATTATGTATTCCTTGACCTAGACATGAATTAATACTTGAGTGATCTTGGCCTACCTCTATGTACATATGCCAAGGTGGCCTTCCATTAGGAGGAGAGAAACTCTATTCTGATTTTAGGCAGGTTAGGGTGAGTACAGGTCACCTCTGGTTGTATTTCTAGCAAGTTGGGCAGTCAAGCTCTTAGTATTTAAACGATTCTCCTCGAATTGTGTTTACAGTTTTATTATTATGGCTACATGGCTTGTTCTGAGAGAGGCCCATCTGTCTCATACCTCCTCCCCGCTCCATCTGTCTTCCCAAAGCATGCTCTCTCTCCCACTTTCTCTCTTTCTGACCTTATGATTTGAATAAGTGCAAAAAATCTTTGGCACTATCCAGAGTGAATGAAAAGCTCAAGGCTCTCTCTGTTGATACAACAAAGGGAAGCCAACTAAATCAATTAGAGGAATGGGGTGGTAGGGAGTGTGGGGTGAGAAGTTTGTTTGCTTGTTTGTTTATTTATTTATCTGTGTGTTTGTTTAAACTTCATTCTAAAAAAAGAATTTAAGCTGAGCCAAGGAGAGGGTTGGTTTTTTTTTCTTCTTTTTTTAGTCTAAGTAAGGGAACTAATATTTTTAAACATCTACAAATTGTGAAAGGTGCTGTGCACACACACACACACACATGCATTAAAATATATGTCACGTCTATAATATAAACTAAAAATATTTTGAAGTTCAAAATTTTTTACATTATAAAAAATCTCAAATATACAGAAAATTAGAAAAATGAACAGCCAGCTACTCACTATCCATAATCACAATTTTAAGTAGTTGGGCATATTTGTTTTATCTACCTATTTAATTTTTGGCTGAAGGAATTGAAAAATTATAGACACCATAACACACCACCCATAAATATTTTAGCATCCATTTCTAAATTCCCTACATAACCCGAGACCATTATCACACCTAAAAATATAATTCCCTAATATCTAATCCATATTTAAGTATCTCTAATTGATCACTGATTATTATTCTTTCTGATGTTCTAATTGTCCCCAATTAGGCCTATGGGAGCCCCTTAAGTCTGGCTCCTTTTGACATGATTCCATTAATCTTAAATACTTCATAGCTTTGAGGCTCACCATCTTTAATCCCTGCCACAGCCCAGAAATCACATGGTTCTTAAAGGAGCTCTGATTCCTTCTAGGAGGAAAGAGTATTTAGAAACCAAAATCTGGTCACCAGGGATGCCTATCACTCCTATGAAGTCATTGCTCTAATTGAGGTACTTTCAGTGGTCAGATCTTGGTAATATATTTTTATTTTATTGTATTTTATTTTTTAAAGATTTTATTTACCTATTTGTCAGAGAGAGAGAGAGAAAGACAGTGCACACAAGCAATGGGAGCAGGAGGTAGAGGGAGAGGGAGAAGCAGACTCCCTGCTGAACAAGGAGCCCCATGTGGGACTTGATCCCAGAACCCTGGGATCCTGACCTGAGCCAAAGGCAGACACTTAACCGACTGAGCCACCCATGCATCCCATAGGAAATGTATTTTTAAAATAACATGGATCAATAATGATATTTTCTTTTTTTTTATTTTAATGTTTTTTTAATTATATTAGTCACCATACAGTACATCCCTGGTTTCTGATGTAAAGTTCGATGATTCATTAGTTGCGTATAACACCCAGTGCACCATGCAATACGTGCCCTCCTTACTACCCATCACCAGCCTATCCCATTCCTCCACCACCCTCCCCTCTGAAGCCCTCAGTTTGTTTCTCAGAGTCCATAGTCTCTCATGCTTCATCCCCCCTTCTGATTACCCCCCTTTCTTTATCCCTCTTCTCCTACCAATCTTCCTAGTTCTTATGTTTCATAGATGAGAGAAACCATATGATAATTGTCTTTCTCTGCTTGGCTTATTTCACTTAGCATTATCTCCTCCAGTGCCGTCCATGTTGCAGCAAATGTTGAGAACTCATTCTTTCTGATAGCTGAGTAATATTCCATTGTATATATGGACCACAACTTCTTAATTCAGTCATCTGTTGAAGGGCATTTCGGCTCCTTCAACGATTTAGCTATTGTGGACAATGCGGCTATGAACATTGGGGTGCCTATGGCCCTTCTCTTCACTATGTCTGTCTCTTTGGGGTAAATACACAGTAGTGCAATGACTGGGTCATAGGGTAGCTCAATTTTTAACTTTTTAAAGGACCTCCACGCTGTTTTCCAGAGTGGCTGTACCACCTTGCATTCCCACCAACAATGTAGGAGGGATCCCCTTTCTCCACATCCTCTCTAGCAATTGTTGTTTCTTGCCTTGTCAATTTTTGCCATTCTAACTGGCGTAAGGTGGTATCTTAGTGTGGTTTTGATTTGAATTTCCCTGATGGCTAATGATTTTGAACATTTTTTCATGTGTCTGTTAGCCATTTGTATGTCTTCATTGGAAAAGTGTCTGTTCATATCTTCTGCCCATTTTATGATTTGTTTATTTTTTTCTCGCGTATTGAGTTTGAGAAGTTCTTTGTAGATCTTGGATACCAGTCTTTTATCTGTAGCATCATTTGCAAATATATTCTCCCATTCCGTGGGCTGCCTCTTAGTTTTTTTGACTGTTTCCTTGGCTGTGCAGAAGCTTTTTATCTTGAGGAAGTCCCACAAGTTCATTTTATCTTTTGTTTCTCTTGCCTTTGGAGATGTGTCATGATAAAGGTTGCTTTGGCCGATGTCATAGACGTTGCTGCCTATGTTCTCCCTCTAGGATTTTGATGGATTCCTGTCTCACATCGAGGTCTTTCATCCATTTGGAGTTTATCTTCATGTATGGTGTGAGAGAGTGGTCAAATTTCATTCTTTTGCATGTAGCTGTCCAATTTTCCCAGCACCATTTATTGAAGAGACTGTCTTTTTTCCACCGGATGTTTTTTCCTGCTTTATCAATGATTAGTTGCCCAAAGAGCCGAGGATCCATTTCTGGGTTCTCTATTCTGTTCCATTGGTCTATGTGTCTGTTTTTGTGCCAGTACCATGCTGTCTTTGTGATCACAGCTTTGTAGTGCAGCTCGAAATCCGGCATTGTGATACCCCCAGCTTTGTTTTTCCTTTTCAACAGCTCCTTGGCAATTCGGGGCCTTTTCTGGTTCCATACAAATTTAAGGACTATTTGTTCCAGTTCTTTGAAAAATGTCATTGGTATTTTGATCGGGATAGCACTGAAAGTGTAGATTGCTCTGGGTAGCATGGACATTTAAACTACGTTAATTCTTCCGATTCATGAGCATGGAATATTTTTCCATCTTTTTGTGTCTTCTTCAATGTCTTTCAAGAGTGATTTGTAGTTTCTAGAATATAGATCCTTTACGTCTCTGGTTAATTCCAAGGTAACGTATGGTTTTTGGAGCTATTGTAAATGGGATGGATTCCCTAATTTCTCTTTCTTCAATCTCATTATTTGTGTATAGAAATGCAACTGATTTCTGAGCATTGATTTTGCTATCAGTGTCTTAGATATTATCCAGAAAGAAAAATTCAAATATCATATGATTCTCTCAATAGATGCAGAAAAAGCATTTGACAAAATACAGCATCCTTTCCTGATTAAAACCCTTCAGAGTGTAGGGATAGAGGGTACATTCCTCAATCTCATAAAAACCATCTATGAAAAGCCTATAGCAAATATCATTCTCAATGGGGAAAAGCTGGAAGCCTTTCCCTTAAGATCAGGAACACAACAAGGATGCCCACTCTCGCCACTATTATTCAACATGTACTAGAAGTCCTTGCAACAGCAATCAGACAACAAAAAGGGATAAAAGGTACCCAAATTGGCAAAGAAGAAGTCAAACTGTCTCTCTTCGCAAATGACATGATACTCTATATAGAAAACTCGAAAGAATCCACTCCCAAACTATTAGAAGTTATAGAGCAATTCAGTAATGTGGCGGGTTACAAAATAATGATATTTTCAATTCTCACTTGCCAGTTTAGAGTTTTGCTTAACTTACATGATTTTCTACCTGTTTTATTTAGAACATCTTGATTTTTAATATATTATTTGCTTTATCCTATAATATTTATAAAATCACCCCAAATTGCAATGTCCATATTACTACAAATAATACAATCATTGAATAAAGTACAAAATAATTTAGCAGTTTTGTTTATGTTTTGTTTTTTTGTCCTTAGATACGAGGATACTAACACACTGGGAATTAAGTAACTTGCTCAGCTTTCAATCAGTAAGTAGCAGAGCGAAGGCTCTACACAGATTTACTTGACGATCACTTCTTCTCAGTCCCTGTCACCAAACTATGGGCAGAGCTGAAGAAAACAATCAGTTGAAGGACATAGATGGACAATAGGGGAAGAAGAAGAAAGATGAAGAAAGAAGAAAGAAGAAAGAAGAAGAAGAAGAAGAAGAAGAAAAGCCAGAAAGGTACTTGAAATAGAAGATGGGCCTAGGGGTTGATGAAAAGTCTGACTGGGGTGGGTACGGTGAAAACACCCCCCGGATTACCGGATTACGTGCCCTTGCCCTAGGCTTTCCCTTTCCCTGTAACTATGGTCCCAGGTCAGCAGCCTCAGCAGCACCTGCGAACATGCTACAAATGCCAAACTATCAGGCCCCACCCTAGACTTCCTTAATGAAAAACGCTGGTGTGGGACCCAGCGATCTGTGTTTTCACAAGCCCTTGGGAGCGTCTGATTCACGCTGAAGTCTGACAGCCCATGCTTTCTACAACCTTAAGATTTCCTTTCTGGAAAGTAAAATTCCCAGAAGCTTCCTAGGAGAAAAAGGGTTTTTATATTTTTGTCCCTACCCCCCCACCATGCATATAAATGTATCCATAAATAATACATAGATTTTGTCTATGAGTATAGTAAAAATGAATACCCATGCTATCATTCCATACATCTCATTCCATTTTTTTACTTTTTTCACTCAGCACTATGTTCAATATACACGAAAGTAGGTATTTTGTCATAATAAAGGGACTGGAAATGGAAGATGAGGAATGAAGAATAAAAGAGAAATGGACCCAGACCCCCGATGACCATGTGCCCCGGATTGAGGGCCATGACCACTGTGCAGCCCCCAGTCATGTTTCAGTTTGTAAAATCCCAGCGACACAGGTGCTTCCCCGTCAATGTCATCACCCAGTCCTAATACACCTAAAACTCCATTTTCCTATCTTTAAAATAGGAATAATTCCAACCTGCCTCACAAGGTTGCTGAGAGAATCCTGTGAGAGCTTTGTGAGGTGCAAAGAGCTGTACAATTGTGAAGTATTACCAGGTCCTTTCCCTACGGACTCTCTAGGACTGTGAGAGCCGCAAGGCCTGTAGACAAAGGCGGTGCTCCACACCATGTCAGATCAAAGGACAGCAAAACTACAGCGTGCTCCTAATGCAGGAGGCTTCCCTCATGACAGGTACACCAACGATGACGTCAGTAACACACTAACAAGCATTGTGGTGGAAACCTCCCCTACTTGTTTTGCTCTTTCAAAGCACCTGCATTTTGTGTGTGTGTGATAAGAAGAAGGTTCTTATGAGTTACATCATCTCAGTTGATCCATATTTATGTTGCCGTGCCCTGTGTTCTGCTTTCCCCATACTCAACAGCCACTGGCACTCAAAACAGCATGACTGGGGAGGAAGGAAGATACACACACCGAAAGTCTCAAATTTATTAGGCATTAAATGAACCCCCAATAAAAATCAGAAATTGCAAATTTTCTGTCTTCATTATGCTTCTCTCTCTACTCTTTCTTTCTTTCTTTTTTTTTTTTTTTTTAGGAGTGGGGTCATTTAAAATCATTTGCAGAGTGACAACTATCACGTCTGTGCCGATGATCCACAAGTTCACATCTCTTGTCCACACCTCCTCTTTAGACCTTAGACCCACACAGCTAACAGGTTTGTGGACATCTTTGAGTTCCAGGGATCCAGCAAACTTGATATATACAACACACACTATCACCTACCTTCCAGACCACCCCTCTCCCCCCATCCTCTGGTTTCGTTATTTCTACAACATTACTCTTCCCCTATCTGGCAAGGCTAGACGCTTCCGACTCCTCTTGGCTCACCAACTGGTGATGAAAGTATTTCCATTTTACCTTTAAAATGTCATTTGAATATAATCATTTTCATGCCTATAGTTTCTTTCTAAATTTAGCAATTGATTATCTTTTATCTAAACAATTGCTGTAGCTTGATTTTTGCCTGGACTTCAATCTCTTTCTACCTTATTTCTTCTTCCAGAAAATATCCAACTATAATAACTAACATTCACTGAGTACTGAATTTTTACCAACACTGTTCCAAGCATTTTCTGTATATCATCTCATTTAATCCGCACACAAGGCATGTATTAATATACCACCTCACTCCCCTGCTCTGAAACCTTCAACAGCTCTCCATTACTTTCTCTATAAAATCCAAGGCTTTCATAGTGCTTCCAGTATAGACCATCAGACAGATTTCTTACCATCCTTTTCCAGATTCACTATGTTCCAACCAAACTGAATTGCCTATCATTTCCCTAATGCATCATGTGCTCATGGCTCTGCTTTCACCCATGCTATCACTCAGCCTTTTCCATCTCTATCACTGCTTACCTTTTAAACTCTAGCTTAGTACTATCTCCTCCACCAGACTTGCTCTAGCTCTTAAAGTAACTCTCATTCTTGCTTTCTTTCTTCTGTTATTCATTCAGTAAATATGTATTCCCTTCATTATTCTTTCAACAAGAGTTTTCTTTTACTGCTAGGCACCCATGCTGCCATTGTACCTAACATCTCTGGTACGTTCCTTAGAAATCTGTCTTAGACAACCGACGGAATGGGAAAAGATATTTGTAAATGACATGTCAGATAAAGGGCTAGGATCCAAAATCTACAAAGAACTTATCAAACTCAACACCTAAAGGACAAATAATCTAATCAAGAAATGGGCAGAAGACATGAACAGATATTTCTCCAAAGAAGACATCCAAACGGCCAATAGACACATGAAAAAATGCTCCACATCACTTGGCGGCAGGAAAATACAAATCAAGACACAATGAGACACCACTTCACACCAGTCAGAATGGCTAAAATGAACAAGTCAGAGACCACAGATGTTGGCAAGGATGTAGAGAAAGGGGAACCCTCTTACACTGTTGGTGGGAATGCAAGCTGGTGCAGCCACTCTGGAACACAGTATGGAGGGTCCTCAAGAAGCTGAAAATAGAGCTACCCTACGACCCAGCAATTACACTACTATTTACCCCAAAGGTACAAATAAAGTGCTCCAAAGGGGCACCTGCACCCCAATGTTTATAGCAGCAATGTCCACAATAGCCAAACTGTGGAAAGAGCCAAGATGTCCATTGAGACATGAATAGATGAAGAAGATGTGCTATATATATATACAATGGAATATTACACAGCCATCAAAAATTGAAATCTTGCCATTTGCAATGATGTGGATGGAATAGAGGGTATTATGTTAAGCAAAGTAAATCAATCAGAGAAAGACAATTATCATATGGTTTCACTCATATGTGGAATATAAGAAACAGCTCAAAGGATTATAGGGAAGGGAGGGAAAACTGAATGGGAGGAAATCAGAGAGGGAGAAAAATCATGAGAGACTCTTCATCACAGAAAACAAACTGAGGGTTGCTGGAGGGGAGGTGGTTGGGGGGATGGCGTAACTGGGTGATAGACATTAAGGAGGGCACGTGATGTAATGAGCACTGGGTGTTATATAAGACTGATGAATCACTGACTTCTACCTCTGAAACCAATAATACATTATAAGTTAATTAACTGAATCTGAATTTTAAAAGTGGGGGAAAAAAAGAGAAATTTGTCTTAGAGTGCAAGTAAGGTTAACATGTCTGTTTCTTCCTCATGACTGTAATCTGTTTGAGTATAAAGGCCATCTCTTCATTTTTGTAGCTCAATCTACCACCCCTTTGACACAATGCTTAGGATTCATATATGCAAATGTTCATTCACTCTTTAAAAAAAAAAAAAAAAAGCTTCCAAACCAGTTTCCGGAACTGGCACCGAACAACAAATAACACAGTGACTGCCCTTTGGAGTTTATAGTCTGGAGGCTTATAAACATCTGTTTACAAATAATTAAAATGCAACATGGCATATGAAGGAAACGTAGCGATTAATCATGCCCCCTCAGAGCAAAGGCAGGTGACAAAGGGCATTTGAGCCAGGTCTTTAAGGATGAATAAGAGTTCACTAAGGGAGAAAGACAATCCAGAAAAAAACAAAGAGTATGTCAAGGAATACAGCTATGAAACAGCATGAAGCAGAGGTCAGTAATTCTGAATTACCAGAGCTCAAGTGGCCGGTGGAAGGAGATCCAGCAGACTGGTAGATGTCAATCAGCTTCTGGAAGTCCTTAGATACCATGCCAAGTGCACATCATTGTAGGAAATTTAAGGAAACATTGAATAAATATTCACTGGATACCCAATGACTGCTTTCTCCCATTTGTGTGGTTCTAGAATCTTATACTACATTGGGAGCCATTTCCTTTTATCTACTTGCATTTGGGGTTAAACCCAAATTTTGCAACATTTTTTTTGGTTCTACAGTGTTCACCTGCACAATTCACAGGCACTAGCAAAAAAAGTGTAGTGGTCGTTCTGAGAGGGGAAGAGACATGTGAGATGCATGGACTAGGAAAAGGACCGTCCCAGCCCAGAAGATTCTGAAGCAGTCCTCTAAGGAAGAGCAATGTAACTCATGTCACCTTTCTATGTGTAAGATTTTGGTTGTTTGGGTGTTTGTTTTAATGTGAGAAGAGTTTGTTTTCAGATTTGTTGGATTGTCAGTAAAATTATTAATTTCCATTAGCAGTGTAATAGGCAAGAAATCTAAGCCTCTGCTAATCTGCTTAGGTCAGCATTATTTTTTTCACATCAATGCTTTGACCCCCAAACCTGCCCTTTCAAGAAGAAAATCTAGGATCGGTCATTTGATGTACACCCACGCCCCTTGCCCCACCACACACCCATACATAATGTCCAAGCACCTCAAAGGCTTTTTTAGACAAAGGAAAGACTTAAAAGTCTTTGTTTCTAGGTGCCAGGCTTCAGCCAGGTCTACACAGTGTGCCACTGAACCCCGGTCCCACCCCGTCCAGGGGATGCTGGGTCACCCCCGTGGAGATGCTCTTGCTTTGACCTTACTATGGGCTCCACAGCGAGGGCTAGCTCCCACACCTGAGCTGGGGCTCCCCACATCACAGCCCTATAACCAGACCCAGAACAACCGTAGGCTGTAGCCCAAACATATGACAGAACCAATCTTCCTTATCCCCCATGTTGAGCTCCCTGGGCTAAATAACTTCCCCAAGTTTGCACAGCTAGAAAGAGCACGGTTTAGACACAAAGTCAAGTCTTTAGGTTCCCAGCGCTTCCCCCAGTAAGCTCCACACGCGGGTAAGAAGTTTGTCTTGCTTCAAGGGATTAGGAAATGGGACACAGGTTTTATGAGATACCTGAGCCTTTGGGATTATCAACACTCAATGACTAAGAACTCATATCGTGTCCAGCAGATCTTTTAGAAGAAGGATTCCTTGAGTCTGGGTGGCTGGACTCATGCTTCGTTGGGTGACTTAGAGCACGTGACCTTGTGTTTGAAGGCATTTTGGACGTGTCTCCCAATGCTTTATGCAAAGCTACTTTTCTGACTCAGTGGCCTGCTGGCATTATGCAGGGAGAGCCTTTTTAATGCCACCGTTTGTTCAATCAAAATACAAACTTGATATAAACATGAGGGATGAGCAGACTTCAAATATTACAGAAAGATTTCAGAATGCATCACGTCGGGATAAAAAGTCTTAGGAAATGTGTTAAACTATTGACACATGTAACATATAAATCCATGGTTTTTGTCCTTCATCCATAGAGTGTAACACACACCACAATCATACCAATAATCATATTATGACAAAACTTTCAAATTATGTTATATGTATAACAGAACTCTTCATCAAAACAGATAATGAAATAATAAACATAGATTTTGAAATGAAGACACCTTCCCTCATCTGAAAAAGATAGTATAAGAATGATAAAAATAAATGTATCTCCAAATTGGGCTGTTTCTCAAGTTCCTACCAACGTTTCATTATATCCCCTCCCCCACACTCACTTTTAATTAGACCGTTTACTCTCTATTCCCACAGGTGATGTGGTCCGCTCCGCAAAGACACGGCACGTTCACGGTTCCCCGACGAAGGCAAAGTGGCGCAACGTGAGCGAGGACGGGCTGGGGCCGAGATCCCCGCGCTTAGCTCCGCACCGGAAATGCCACCCACTTCCGGGTTTCAGTTTGCTCATTTGCAAATGGAGCAGGTGGCAGAGGAAGTGTATTAGGTGACCTCTGAGACGCTCTCCACCTTTGAAATGTTAGCTGTCTGGCGAGTTGCCGCACCAGCCTCCACCAGAAGGTGAGGACGCGCTCAGATGCCTGTCCTGAAGACCCCACTGTTTTCTCACGGGAGTGTTCACGTCTACACAAGCCCCTCTAAGCCCCGCAAAGAGAGAAGGCTGGCTACTCACAGGGCTTGAAGCCAACATTTGGAATATATAATATTTCTCATTTCAAAATGTTTATTTAGTTGATTTTTTTTTTTAAAGAAATTAAGGCATTCTCTAGTGTGTGGTGATTCAAAAGGGGGTAGGGAAGAGGAAATAAATTTAACAATTCAACACCCTGGGTATACCAATCTCAGAGATGTAAATGTTATCTCCGGTTCACCCAACAAAGACTTAAAAGCCAATGGATTTGGTCCACACACGACAGGCTAACTTGTCTTAACAGTATAAAGTGATTAATATTTTACCTGATGGTAACTGTCCAGTAGGTTCCCTTCTGGGTGAGTACAAATAGCCACTTGGCATCAGCACTTTGTAACGGGATGCCTGGGTGACACCAAAAATGTCTACCCTCCCCCTCCACCTTATCTCTCACAGTAACAAATTTCTTTCCTCTCCTGCAAGCTGACAAAATGCGGAGTGCTTTCTGGCTCTCACGTACCACACGCTGGTCACCCACAGCTGTTGACAAAAATGCAGACTTTCTGCCGCATAAGAAAGAGTATTTCGGCTGGGATTCAGGAGTTACAGACAAGTGATCACCTCTAAACTCTGATTTTAAATTTGGGTTACATAAGAAGATTGATTTACTCTTCCTAACTCTCCCAAAAAACAATACTAAATACATCCCTAATCTGAGAGAAAGTTACAGATCTTACTTTCTGAATTCCTTGGTGTTCCCTAAATAAGACCGGTCGCATCTAAGGGGCCATCGCACAGATATAATGTGGATGCAGACACATTTCTTAACCTGTGGACATCACCAATACTGATGTGTTGAGAGGCATGTCGATGTGCCAAGCCTCTAATGCATGTGTAATGTACAGGAAACAGGCACTTCCGGGGGGGAAAAACCCTCTGCCTCACTTGGGAGAGAAGAGCGATCCAGGGGGCTCGCATGCAAGGGAGTCTACGGCTCTAGCTGCATTTCAATGCAGTGCTTAGTTTATTCACCAGGGGTCATCAAAGGTCTGGATTTTCTTTGTCTACTTGTTGATTCTTACATGTACACTGTACGCTCAGGCCCCCCTGAGTTCTTCAGACTTGTCTATCAGGAAATGTGGCTCTGCTGCTCCCTCTCCCCACCGCTCCAGAGCCTCCCCCACGACTCAGCTCTGAACTGCTCCTCCTTCTAGACCTCCACCAACACATGACTGGGAGAGAGTTGCTGAGACGCAGGAGGAAAATGCCTTTCCTAACAAACTCAACCAGCTTATTAAAAAGGAGAAAGGAAACGTGGTGTCGGAGTCTTTTTTTTTTTTTTTTTAAATAATCATTGCTTCCATTTTTCAAAGTCAGAAAATGTAAGGCTTACCTAGCTACCGTTTTCTAGATCCATGAACTGAATCGTGTGCTTGGAAGGCGGTGGTGAGTCACGACTCCCACTTGTTCAATTTCGTTCGGTGAGTAGGTTCCTAGAGGGCCAGAACGGGTCACCAGAAGAGCACGTTAAAAACAAGTCCCTGAGACCTTTTCAGCCCCTGTGAACAAGTAACTAAAGGAAAGCTTCAAAGAATATTTTGGTACCAGAATGGGGGACAAGGATCCCACAGGTCTTGGTGGGCCTGATGATGCCTCAATTGAATGCCTCCTTTCGAGCAGCTCAAACTACTTACTTCAGTTTTTTCTGTGATGACATCCTTTAAATGCTTTAGCATGAAGCCAATTCGATTCTTTCTTACCTGTGCCCTTTGAATAAACCAAATTGCATCACTGAAAAGCTCAAAAGTGAGACAGGCCTTGGCCACAATGAGGAGTGGATTCAGCTTATAGAATTCTCCCCCACGGCTGCATGGCTCCCACATAAGAATCAATGGTGGCTCCACTTACCCTGCCCCCGAACAGGCAGAAAACCAGCCTTGTTATTCAAGTGGGAGTGTTTGATCTGTTTTCCTTTTATGCTCTATTTTAAATGCAATATTAGGGGACACTTGGGTGGGTTAGGCGTCTGCCCTCAGCTCAGGTCATGACCCCAGGGTCGTGGGATCGAGTCCCGCATTGGTCTCCCTGCTCGGTGGGGAGTCTGCTTCTCCCTCTCCCACTGCTGCTCCCCCCTGCTTGTGTTCTCACACTCTCTCTCTGACATATAAATAAATTTTTTTTAAAAAATGCAGTATTAGGGTCAAAAGTCACCCAATCATTGAATGTGAAGGCTGGATGACCTCAAAATCTCATCCAATCCTTTTATCTCACGTTTGCAAACTGAGCCTCAGAGGTGAATATTACATCACGCCATCTGGTGACAAAAATGGACCTATTCACTTCATCCTGTTGCACTCTGCCTCTTTCCAACTAAAATGTGGAGAAGACTTTCAACACAAAATATATAAGGGGATAGTGTTGAAAGAGGCAATCAAGGGACACCTGGGTGGCTCAGTCGGTTGAGCATTTGCCTTCTGCTCTGGTCATGATCTCAGGGTCGTGGGATCGAGTCCCACGTCAGGCTCCCTGCTCAGTGGGGAGTTGCTTGTCTCTCTCCCTCTGTGTCCTGCCCACCCCTTGCTTGTGTTCTCTTACTCTGTCTCTCTCTCTCTAGAATAAACAAATAAAATCGAAAGAAAGAAAGAAAGAAAGAAAGAAAGAAAGAAAGAAAGAAAGAAAAGAAAGAAAGAAAGAAAAGAAAAGAAAAAAGAAAAGAGAAAAGAAAAATCGGCCCTCGACACCATGGAACGAAGGAGGGGGTCAAGTGTGGCAGACGGCACGGTTGATAACACTATTTCTGAGCGCTCTGAGGAGACCCAGACCGCAAGGTCGCACTCGAGACCCTCGACTCTCCAGGCTGCAGGACGTCTTCTTATGGGTTTGTCAACGATGAAATAAAAAGACTATGGGACACATGGGGACCACAGTGGTGTCAACAAAAGACAATGATTTGCTAAGGCTTGTCAGAGAGAGATTTGAGAGCCAATACAAGATGAGAGAACCTGGTTCGGCATAGCCCACCGAGAATCCAGAAGCTTTGGAAATCTTCACACCCATCTGCAACACACATTTTGGCAAAATGTTCAACACCACAGTGCCTGATTTTTAAGTTACAAAACCACCACCTATGACTTCTTAATTTCTTGACAGAATATGGATTTACGATCATGAAGAAGCAGGGGTGGGGAGGATAGGGGCCCAAGGTAAGGCCAGTTGCGGTGTATTTTCTCTTGGCACGAAGTCTAGCTTAAGAGATTAACTAGAAAACCCTTAAGGAGCAGGACTTGTCCACTGGCCCCTCTGCTGTTTTATGTGGAATCCTATAACCCAACATCAACTGCTGCAAAAGTACTACTTTTTCCAGCATCCTCCAACGAAATAGCAGGGGGCAGTTATTTATACTGTTGATGGGTAAGTGATGGCTGAAGGGTAAGACAGTGATCAAGGGATTTAATCCCAGGACCAAGGGGAGGCAGGTATCTGTGAAAAAGATAAGAGAGCCCAGAGCTGCCCGTGGCTTCTTATATTTAGACAAAGGAAAAATACTGCAAGCACTAAAGGCTTTACTAGCGTGTGTGTGTGTGTGTGTGTGTGTGTGTGTGTGTGTGTGTTTGTGTGTGTATTTCAGGAGGAATAAGAAACTACTGGCTTAGTCCAATATTTCTTATTTGTTTCTCCATCATGCCCTCCAATGACTGTTGATTTCCTTGTCCTCAGATACATGGTGATGCCCCCTCCCTCCACCTCCAGAAAATTATCAGTCAGTCAACAAGTATTTGATTGAGCCCAACAGGTCACAGACACTGTAGGGCATGTGATCTATTTTTAAAACCCACAGGTCCGTCTCATTTCAAAGGTCTACCCTCTCTCTACCCAAGTTGTTGTTTATTTGCTTGTTTGTTTTTGCTTCGGAGGGTGTTTCCCTGCCTCTTATTTGATAGAGATTAACGGTTTATAAGGGGCTTCAAGGCAAGACGAAGAAAGCCCGGTAAGCTTCTGTTTTGTGAGGGGAAGCCTGCATTGTAACTGTCCACTATAACGAGTATAATTATAGCAGATGATGACCTCTGTTTCCTGTAAGGCACGGCATGATGAAATGGGTTTCTGCAAAGAAGACTGCTGATAATTCAGGACGCATCAATGAGCAAACAGGAAGGAGGGTGAGGGGCTACCAAGTACCTCAAAAGAAGAGTAATCAAAAGAGCCAGGGCTGTTTAGCCTAAACTGGGAAGATGTTAAAGCAACATACTAGCTTTAAGAACCCAACGGGCTCCTAAGAAGCAGTTCGGCTCTGGAGAACCATAAACTAGTAGGTAGAAGTTCCGGATAGGCAGGTTCGAAATTAACACAGGGAGTCTTTCTCCCTTGCACGGGCTGCCTTATGCCTTCGGGGCTCTCTTACCAGAGTGCTTTTCCAGCGGCTGGATGACCATTTCACAGGGAGGTTGTGAAGGGGACTCCTGAAATAAACAGAGGCTATATTAGATAATCACAAAGGCTCTTCCTGCTCAAACACCGTAGACTCAACATGAACAACATCAGATGTGAATAACCCACAAAGGCAGCCTACTGAGTACATTTCTACTTAGAGCTAACTCCGATAAGAAACAACGAAATAGGACTGCCTTGCTTTTTGTAATTTTACCAAACATGGATGCCCAATATCATCATAGTCTAAAGTGATGTGTAAAAATGCACTTCAAGTATCAATAACAGATTTCCAGCAAATATCAGAGGGTATAATTAGATAGAATTCTGATGCATATACAGAAAACCTCCAGGTGAAATAGTTTTAATGGGATAATTATGTGTCTGTCATGTAAAAAAATTAAAAAACAGACATTTTGGGACGGGTATGGGAGCTCCATGGTCATGTCAGGGACCCAGAGGTCTAACATTCTATCGCACCATCCTCAGTATATGGCTTCATCTCGTGGCCCAAAATGGCTGCTGGAACTCCTACCCTCATCCCAGACAGCTGAAAGGAGGAATAAAGGAAAAAAGCATACCGCCCGCATTTTATGCAGCTTTACTGGAATTCTCACAAAACATTTTCACTACATCTCATCCACCAGATATCGATTCAAAGAAGTCAGGAAAACATATTTATCTGGACAGCACTGGCCCAGGCTTCTGTAACTGTGGGAAGAGAAAAGAATAGCTATCAGAAAGCAGTTGTCAGTTTCTCCCGAACAGAGTTAAGGTATTGTACAAAACAACATAATATCATTTATTGTCTTGATTTCTGTTTTCCTCAATGTTTTAAAGTGAATTCACGTATACCAGAGACCCAAGTTTTCAAAGTAAATGGTGGAGGGAAAGTTTCAAGTGCAATTTTACCTTGAAAAATGATACTAAAATTCTGAAAATATATTTATCTTTATATTTAACAAGATTTAAATTATAATATCAAGTGTTCATTTCTTTTTCCAAAAGTGGAGTAAATGTTGATTATTTCATCTGATGTCATTAAAAAAATTTTTTTTTAAAGATTTTACTTATTTATGTGACAGTGAAAGAGAGAGAGCACAAGCAGTGGGAGTGGGAGGCAGAGGGAGAGGGAGAAGCAGGCTCCCCGCTGAGCAGGGAGCCCAAAGCAGAATTCCATCCCAAGACCTTAGGATCATGACCTGAGCTGAAGGTAGACACTCAACCGACTGAGCCACCCAGGTGCCCCTCATCTGATGTCATTTCAATGAGAAACTAATTTGATCTAACCATAGGGCATTCTTTGTTTCCATTTGTCTTTTCTACATGATCATGGAGAGAATCTCTGTGTGAAAATATATGTTGCTTTTACCAAGAGTTTCTCTTAGGCTTTTGATATTCAAGCCATTCTCCTGAAGAGCGTATCTTAGCATCCAAATTCCAGATGTTCACTTTGAAATTTTCCCTGGTCGCCTTCTGCCAGGCTGTTATTTGTCAGGGAATTTGAGTGTGACATGATTACTTTTTCAACATCACTTTAATTAACGTCATGAAACCTCGTTCCCGTTGCAGGATCTGCAGCCTCAATTTATAACTGTTATTACCAGGCATTCACAACGTGCAATCTGGTAGAGTCATCTACAGATCCTTGGATAGGTGGGTAAACAGACACTACTCTTTAGCGGGGAGAGATGTCTGAGTGAGTGTTAAAGTTCTAAGTGGACAGTTCATGGGTAAATATTTTTACATTACGAAGACTTTTGTTTCCACTGACAATCTGACGAAGACAGGATTTTAGATGAAAGTTGTGAATAATGAGGACTTTCTTTTTTTTTACTCAGCGTGTTGTACTTCAGTTAGAAAGTCAGTTAGAAAACATTACATACATATACATACATATACATACATACATAGAAGCATTTTGCATGTTATCTCATGTAATGCTCACAGTCTATAGCATAAAGTCTTAATTCCCATTTACAAATCAGAAAGCTTGGGGCACCTGGACAGCTCCATTGGTTAAGCATCTGCCTTCAGCTCAGGTCATGACCCTGGGGTCCTGGGATTGAGCCCCACATCGGGCTCCCTGCTCAGCCGGGAGCCTGCTTCTCCCTCTGCCTCTACCCCTCCACCCCACTTGTACTATCTCTCTCCCTAATAAAATCTTTAAAAAAAAGAGAGAGAGAGAGAGAAAACTTAGCAAATCTGAGTAATTTCTTTTCTTTTTTTTTTTTTTTTTAAGATTTTATTTATTTGACAGAGATAGAGACAGCCAGCGAGAGAGGGAACACAGGCAGGGGGGAGTGGGAGAGGAAGAAGCAGGCTCATAGCAGAGGAGCCTGATGTGGGGCTCGATCCCAGAACGCTGCGATCACGCCCTGAGCAGAAGGCAGACGCTTAACCGCTGTGCCACCCAGGCGCCCCAATCTGAGTAATTTCTAAGTGCAGACAGCACTGAGGAGCTCTAAGTCCAGGACTGTCTGCCTCCATGGCCTGTGCTCTTAACCCTAGAAATACCTTATGTTTTAAGATTCTGATCAACTTGCTTTTAAAGATTCCCACTGTTGATGGAAAGGACAGGCAGGATAGAATGTTTCTTTCTGGATAGCTTCATAGAAATCAGGCTTGGAACTTGGAAGGCAGGAGGCCTTTATATCTTTGTGTGTTTCGCAGCACCTATGCATATAAATTAGGATGTTTCCAGCTGCAAATAATTGAAACTCTTGCTGAAATTGCCTTTTAGAGCAGTGATGATCAAAGTAGGATCTCCTGGCCCGCAGTATCGGCAGAACCTGACCTTGTCAGAAATTAGAAATGCAGATTCTCACTTTTACCCCAGATACAGGGAATCAAAACCCTGGAGGTGGGGCCCAGCAATCTGTGTTTTAACAAACCCTCCAGGTGACTGCTGAATGTTCACATGGGAGGGTTACAGTTCTGGACAATAAAGACATTAATTTTCTCACTGAGCAGGAAGTACCCAGAGTATCTCCGGGTGCAGCAGGACCTGGCCCGGCTTGGGTCCTCTCTGACTCCCTTCTCTCCTTCGCCTTAGGGCCACTCCATATAGAGGCAGAAAGTGAGCCACCTCCTCCTTTGTCTTTTTCAAAGAGCCCAGACAGACAGCATTTTTAAAGTCCTCCCAACGGTCTTGCCCTCGTGCTTCGAAGGCCAGAATTCTGTCACCTGACCAAATCTTCAGCCCATTATTGATAAGTTGAATGGGACCAACACGATTGGATGAAAGCAACCCAGACGCACTCCCTGCCTTCTGGCCACACAGAGGAGGCGGCATACTGGAATAAAAGTGAGATTCTTGTGGCACCTGGGTGGCGTAACAGGTTAAGCCTTCAACTCTTGGTTTCGGCTCAGGTCTGATCTCAGGGTCGTGAGATTGAGCCCCAAGTTGGCTCCACGCTCAGCATGGCGTCTGCTTGGGTTTCTCTCTCCTCTGCCCCTCGCCCCACCTCTCTCTGAAATAAATACATTTTTTTTTTTTTTAATGAGGTTCTTACTGGAGGGGGAGAGCAGAGCAAGGAGGTGGTACGCGGCCATACAGACTTGCACAGGCTACCAGGAGAGTCGGCTGCCAGCATGGGCGTGGTTAACTCTCCGCAGCACGTTCTTAGCGACGAAAGGACTTCAACCTGGAACCTATACATTTGTCTCAACAACCTGATCATTCTAATTTGTTAGCCTTTTAAAATTTCAGGTCAAAAACAGCAACCTGGAGATCACATTTTTAAGTTTTGGTGATTAGAGTCTGACATTTAGAATCAGCTAGGCGTAATAATATACTAAACGAAAGAGTCCTTTAGTAACATCATTTAGAGATGTTTCACCCATGTTAGCCGAATGTTTTATATTTTTATACCAGAGCTCTGAGATAATTATAATTGAGAGGAGACCCCATGATGATTAAAATATGCATTTTCCTTCTACAGTCTTTGAACGTCTTCAAATGGCAGGTGTTTCTTAAGAAAGGAAATTCTACTCATTGCACTTTCTTCTATAGCAAGAAAAAATTTTAAATAATGACTTTTTAAAAGCGGCAATCTGAAGTGATGAGCAGCCTGCTTTGATCCCTGCGCTTTGCTGAACAACACAGGCGGTTGTTCCGGGGCAGGAAGGAGTCCAACAAACAGTTCGCTTTTGCTCCATTCACAGATGAAGCGATCAGTCGGGACGACGAGTAATTACCAAATCCCCGACTCAGTCACACATGAATGCCACGGAGCTCTGCGGTTGCTTCGCTGGAATATGGAATTGATCTCAGCAGACGTAGTAAACGAGTTCTTACCCATGACAGTCTAACAGCCTGCACTTCACTGTTGCTCTGTCCCTCCGCCCTCCCCGGCCCTCCCAGTGCTTGCGTTCTTCAGTTAAGTGCTTTCCTCATTTATATTCCACATCTAATCAAATACCAAAAAATGTGGATTAGTCACATTCCTACATAAATTTAAACATTTTCTAACAAGTATCCCGGCAGTTTGGGAAGGACCCTCCATGTTGCAAAAAGCCCTGGGCTGGCCCTCAATGGCTCCTAACCCCCACATCTGCCACCGACCTGCCCGGTGCCTCGGGGTGATTCAGTGCACACTTCTGGGCCTTCGATCTCAGCAGGAAAGTGGGAGATTGTCTCCAAAGCCCCTGTCAGTTCTACCGTCGGCTGGAGAAAGATCGGAGGAGAGGTCGCTTGGCGTGGTGTGAGAAAACCTTGGGTTCAAATCTCAGCTCGGCTACTTATTAACCGTGTGACCTTGGGCAAATTATTTAAAATCTCCCAGACTGTTTTCTCATGGGTAGAACAGAGATAGTATCAGCCCCCACCTCTCAGTCTGTTATGACACATTGAGAAAAATATGTAGGACGTGGCTGGCATTGTTGAGGCCGTTGTGCTCGTCATTATTAAGATTTGAAGGAAGAGGAAGAATGCCACCTTATTTTTTCCCCTATTCTTCACAGCTAAGATCCCTGCACCCACACCCCCTCCTCCCAAAAAACCCACCAGAAAGCAGGTGGAGCCAACATCTCCACTTTCTTCCCACCCACGCATTCGTTAACCCCTTACTGTCAAAACATTGACACCTTGGGGCGCCTGGGTGGCACAGCGGTTAAGCGTCTGCCTTCGGCTCAGGGCGTGATCCCGGCGTTGCGGGATCGAGCCCCACATCAGGCTCTTCTGCTGTGGGCCTGCTTCTTCCTCTCCCACTCCCCCTGCTTGTGTTCCCTCTCTCGCTGGCTGTCTCTCTCTGTCGAATAAATAAATAAAATCTTTAAAAAAAAAAAAACAACATTGACACCTTGGACTGATACAATGTTACATGTGCATTATATCTCAATAAAACTGGAAAAAAGAAAAGTCTGGTTATGTCAGAGCATACCTTGAAATGCTATGCCTCTAAGAAAAATCTGGAAAGGGCTCTATTTGCTTCGCCTATTTAAAAAAAAAGAAATAGAAAAAGAAAGAAATTGACAGCTGGGCATGTTTTTCATTTTTGCCCTCTACCTGAAGGTGCTTCAGCATCACCTGTGAGGCTTACTACCCTTCAGATCGGTGGGTCCCTGGCTCAGGAGGCCTGAGAATCTGGATTTCCTGCATGGTAGCAGGTGCTGCTGGTCTGCAGACCACACTCTGAGAACCCTGGAACCCGTCCACACCAGGCTGATCATCAAACTTGAAGTTCACAAAAGAATACAAACTTCTAGACCCACCCTTGGAGGTTCTCACTCAGTAGGGCTGGGCCAGGTCTTAGGAAAATGTATTCTTTAAAGCCCCCCAGGCGACGCTCATGGGTAGCAGCTCTGGGGAAGCTGCTCTAGCAGTTTCTAGCTCCGTGAACACGTTTCCCAAACCTGTCTGGTGGTTTGTTGACATGGTACTTTCCTCCAAAGATCCTTCACCCTTCTGGGCCTCTCCTCCAGTTTCGCTAGTCACTTGCCATCATTCACCCCCACTTTTCTTGATTTCTAGATGAATGCAGTTTCTCCTTGTTTTGATCTCTGCTGCTACTGGAAGCTGGAAGTTCTAATGCCTTATCATATGGTGTTTCCGCCTCTCAGGACATTTATCTTTCTACTTCTCATATACGCGTTGTTCATTTTTCCTCACCCCAATTCCTCTTTCCAACAGAACTAAGAATTCTTGGTCCTTCGGGGCAATGACTATGTCCTACTCAGACCACGCCCTAGCATAAAGCTTTGCAAGTATTAGGCGGTCAAAACAAAGGTGCTGAAACAAGTCGATCACCTAAGGAAGCCAGTCGCCACCTCCTCCTCTACCACTATCATAAATCCATATTTTCCCCCGAGTGTTTCAGTAGTAATAGCTAACATTTATTAAGCTAATTTTGTGGACTGTTCTAAGCACTTCGTCTGCATCAAATCCTGTAATTCATTTAATTAGCTCAAGGCATCTTGCAATCGTTGTCATTTTGTTCCCCCTTAAACCAGCCTCCGAAGGTCAGAGTAGCCACAACTGTCTCTAGCAGGCGAGGAAAACTGAAGGGACTAGAAGAAAGATAAATGAGGAAAAGCCAGAAGTCCTAGTGGGACACAGAAGCTACATCCCTCTGCTGTGTGTGAGCAAAGCCTACCTTCCACAACACTGATTCACCACCCCTGAACACAGTCTGCAAAGACGACCACACTGATGGCAACAAATCTTGATTTTGTTATAAACATGAGCATGGGGGCAAGATCCTAAACCAAGTACCCGAAGATATGGGTCAACACCATTAATTATGATATATGTGAATCACTGAACATCGATGGGCCTATTTCCTTATGAGCAAAAATGAAAATAATAGGATCCCTTATTGTGATGATCCAGTGAGATGAAATCCCTAGAAAGATCCATTTTGTAACTTACTGCACAAAACTGGTAAAATTCAGGAGTTGCGGCACTGGGAGGACTGGGTTAGGAAGTTCGCAGGGGCTTTGTTTTATCACAATGATTTTGGACACCTACGATCTGAGGAGCATTCAGCCGGCTGGAATCAGAAACGCCAAACGTCCGGCGACGAGCTGCAGACAGCCCTGTACATTTGTCTTGGCTCCACTGAATTTTCTCGTCACAGACTTGTCAATTCAAGAAGCCAGACATTTGTGTAAGTGAAAAACTTGTTTATAATAACCAGAGTGTAGATCCTTACTTGGGTTAACATATAAACACCAACCAGTTTTGCATGGGTGGAATGTGCGCGGAGATTTCCCAGATGAAAATTACCATGTAAATTGAGGAAATACAGAATTTAGTTTTGTTCAAACTTCTCCAAGGATTGCTTGCCATTTTGAGATTCCTATCAGCACTGCTGTGATTGTGGTTTGGGTCACAAATACCATGCATGCGTTTCAGTTTGTGCGTGTAACTGTAGTATCCACAGTGCTTTATACCCGTATACACAGGCATCTACACCCATATGCATCTGTATATGTACACACACATATATGTATTTACATATCCTTTACTTTAAAATGTGGGGAAAGTATAAGTACGACAAGACTAGTTGAATATTATTTTAATTTCAAACTTATGAATTTTAAGTAGGTGCAAGTATCCGACTACTTCATGATTCTCTTAAGTGTCATTGTACCCAAGCATTTAAATGTCAAAACACGTATTATTTCATTATCATTTCCTTCTCTCATCATTGGCCTTTCTACAAAGTTAGAGCATTATATTGATGTTTTTGAAACTGTGCTTGTAGGTAAGCTATTTTACCGATGAATTTAATTTCAGAAGAGTGAAAAGGCAATATGAAAATATAGGCTTGATAAAGACAGAGCCCGGACCAAGGAGGTTGAGGACTAGTACACTGAGAACTGTGGATGATTGCTGTTTGTCCTTGGTTTTGCACAGGAGACTGACTGAAGTAGAATTAACTGGGGGTAGATGGTTCTCTGCTCTTTACGATGTCAAGGCCGTTCTATTAGACTTCTCCCTGCTTGCTTCGTTTGTCCTCTAGTGTGTGTCCATTAGTTATGGTTTGCGAGAGTCATCTATGGGCATATCACAGACAGTTTTCTGGAAGATAAGTCAGCTGTGGGTGTGAGAGGTAATGCTAAGAACAATGGCCGCTGGCACAGCTGGACCCTTGATTTGATACCCACACGTGCATTTGTGCCTGGGGGCTTAATGAGAACGCCAGAGTGTCTTTTGTCAGCGGCTCTGCTAAGTGCCAATTACGCCATTTATTCTAATGCAGTTATATCCTGGGCTGTGTTTAAAATATTATTCTGCTTCTAACCACTTACTGAGAAACCCTTTTCCCTCAAATGTGTCAGGATGTCAAAATGCGTCCGGAACATCTGAGGAGAGCGAAGAAGACTTAAACCAAAAGTCAAGAGTGAGACTCACTTCCCAACCCTAGCCCGTGGGCTAAGGCACTTCCACAAATAATACCTTGTTCACCCTGGATCTGTGGATTGTGAACTATCACCTCAATTTACACTTGAGGAAACAGAAAAAAGCAATAACGGGCACATGTAGGGCTCATGGATAAGCAGAAAATTTGGGAATCAAACCCGTACTGTCTGATTCCAAAGTCGATACAGTCTTTCCAAGATATTTCTCTACTCTGTGTCCATGGCCTTCACAAATTTATTTGGTTTATCCAAATCGTCTTTGAGCCCAGACTATGGGAAGGACATAACAATGGGTATGGGGTTGGCTTTGCCTTTTGAGAATCTCACAGAATTAGGGGTAGGCAGATCTATAATAGGAGGAGGAAACTGGGACTGAGGGTACGTAGCTGGCTATCTTGATGGCTGCCATCAGTTCACACTTCCCTTTCCGGGCATGCCACCCCTTCCACCAAGACGGGAAGTGCATCTCCCCTCCCCTGGAATCTAGGCTGCCCCTTGTGATTTGTTTTGGCCTACAACATACAGTGAAGTTCAGTACCTAGGCTTTCAGATACCTGATGGCTTCCATTTTCAGTCTTTTGGAGCCCTGAGCTACTCTGAAAAGAAGTCCCACTACCCTTCTGGAAAGTGAGACTGGGCCATCCTCCAGATACCTCAGCCACTGCAGCTGAGGTACCCAACATGGGATGAAGCCTTTGGGTCTTCCCCAGCTAATACCACACAGAGCAGAGATGGGCCATCTCTGCTGAGCCCACTAAAATTCCTGACCAACAGAATAAGGGGCTGTGAAAAGTTTTGGCTTTAAACCACCATTCTGGGGACAGTCTATTATATGGAAATAGACATCAGAGACAGAAACACCACAGAACACCTGAAGAGAAAGAAGAGATGACTGGGGGACTTTGAGCAGGATACACAGATGCAGAATTTGAGTTGCACCTTGCAGGGATGAGTGGACCTTCAGGGAAAACGTTCTACACCTTAACCCCTGGAGCACCTGTTCTATCTTGGAAGCAAAACACAACAAAATGACAAGTTAGGAATACAGGAAAAAGGCTCAAATGATCAGTTTTTGCCTTTGAGAAGAAGAACGCCTCCCCTCTGCAGCAATCAGAACGAGACCATTGAGGGGTAAAAGACCTTATTCCACACACGTGTTGAGAGAAACTCCTGCCACGTGGCACTCCCAGCTCCATGTTCATTTTCAAGCCTTCCCCTGCGTTGAGATCTAGCCTCTATTTCTTTTCAAAGATTCCAACTCGACCTTACCAAGTTACTTTATTTGCAGCCATAAAAACATGCTAAGATTTTTTCCCCTAGTTTCTTAATTTTTATGACTTCCAAAGGAAGCACTTTCCAGTGACTTTTTCCCAGTAGGTGCTCTTGAAACGGGTGTGGAATTATATGGTACTGAGTATGCAATTAATTTGTCATAAAGAAAAAAAAATTTTTTTGCACAGGAAGCTATAAAATCCAATGACTTTTGCTAAACTTCTTCTCCCAATTTCTAATGAGTCAACATGTGTTGAGAAGAAGAAATTAGTCAGAGAAGAATGTATCCTATTAAACAGCCTCACTTTTGCAAGGGTGAGTCAGAGATTCCCCTGTTGTGGTGTTCTGGGCACCTGGCTGGGATGAGTAGGGTTAGGGGTGAAAGAGAAACTCTTTCTTAACAGACTTAAAAGGAAATGCTAGCAGAGAATCTTTCAAACAGAGTTCAATTGAGAAAAAGCAAATCGTAGCCAGACTTTGGTTCTAGGACCCTGGAAAAATGTATGACATTGTTTTCTCGTAGCCTGTAAATCATCTCAGCTTCTAACTGGCCTGGGCAAAGCCACTGCCCCACCACACAAGACAAACAGAAGCAAGATAAGCCTTCAGTGTGGGGATCTCACAGAAGATCTGACTAAATAAACGGCAGCTTTTAACCAGAATATTCCACATGTGCTTTGTTTTAGAAGCCACTATGGGCAAAGCACTGAACTAGGGCGAGGGAGCCCCAGATGAGCAAAGCTCAGCCAGCCTTCTGAGGCATTGATACTTCAGTGGAAGGGATGAGCACACCAATAATACAACAGTGGGAGCGAGGGGGACAAGAGGGCATGAATCTGTGGAACGCAGTCTGCGAATGGAATTTGCCAGCTTGTGCTGCTTCCAAACTGAAGTGGAAGAGTTTTTTATTGGAGACGCTTTTTCTTTTTTAATTGAAGTAGACACAGAATGTTATGTTAGTTTCCGGGGTACCACACAGTGATTGGACAAGTCCATACGTTACATGAGGCTCAGCCCATCGGTCACTGTAAAACCCAATTATAATACCATTGACTCTATTCCCTAGGCAGTACCTTTGTTCCATGACTTAGTCATTCCCTAACCAGAAGCCTGTACCTCCCACTGCCCTTGTTGGAGATGCTTTTAAACCCCACCCTGGGAATGGGAGTTGAGGGCAAGAGAAAGGAACTTGGGCTACCTTCTTGTATTTGGACAGCCACACTTACAGTATACATATTTCTGGAACCCAAGATGGGAAACTATGATCTCATACATTCTGACAAGACAAAATCTTTGAGGTATGTGTCATGGACTGAATATTTATGTTCCCCCCAAACCTGTCATGTGGAAATCCCGATGTGATGGTATTTGGAGGTGGGGCCTTGGGGAGGTGATTAGGTCATGAGAGTGGAGCCTCAGGAATGGGACGAAGTGCCCTTAGGAGAAGAGGCCAGAGAGCTAGCTCTCTCTTTCCACCATGTGAGGATACAGGAAGTCTGCAACTCAGAAAAGGGTTCTAACCAGAGCCCCACCGTGCTGGCACCCAGATCTGGAACTTCCAGCCTCCAGACCTGTGAGAAGTAAATTTCTGTTGTTTAGAGACCAGCCGGTCTAGGGCACTTTTTTTTTTTAAGCAACCAAAACTAAGAGAGTGAAAGATCCAGGGTTATAATAGCCATAGCACAATGAGGTAGAAAGAAGGGTTTGCCTCAAGGCCGAGTTCAAGACTCTTGTCCATCTGTGTGTTACTGCCCACCGTTGAAAATGCTTCTTACAAATCATATGTATCTCTCCAGGAACTAATAATATCAGGGCAAGGATGTCAGTGTGTTTAAATGGTGCTTTCCCCCCCCCCCCAAAATCTTAATTATTATTATTTTTAATTGTACTAGTAACTGGAAGGAGCAACATATGGGAGGGCACAGAAGTGGTAAGCAATTATTTTTAAGTTGGATATATTCAAGCCTCACTTCGGCAAGGACCCAACCAGTAAACAGCGCTGTGGGAACGCTAACATGGAAACTGGTTTCAGCTTTGTTTATTTTGTATTTAATAAACATTGATGGGGAAGCTGTGTGCAGGGTATTGGGCCTCCTACAGACCTGCTCTTCCATCTGCCTGGTCAACCTTGCCTCAGAGAGATGCTGCTAGGACGGCGAGCTCCGCAGGTCCCCAACGAAACTCATCTGGCCCCAAACCTGTTCCTCCGCCTGTGTTTCTCATCTCCATAAATGACATCACCATCCTCCCAAATGTTCAGGCCCCCACCTTCCAAATCATCCCCGCTTCCTCCTCCTCTTCCCTCCCCATTCCCCACATATCACGTCAACTGTCAAATCCGACCAGATTTCCCAGCCATCCCCTTCTGTCCATTTAATTTTTCTGCAACTTCTCATCTGATCTAAATGGTCTGCCTATCGTAATGGGCAGCTTGTCATTTTCGCCATCCATCATCTATTTTCTTTTACTTTTCCCCATAGCAGTGTAGCTGGGGGGAGAGAGAAACTCTGTTCTTGTGGATTTGAAGAAGAGAGGACAAAAGTTCTGGAGCTGCTCCTGTGCCCTTAGACCACAGCAGAAGAGCCTCATCTGAGATGGGGTTAATGCGAACTACACTTGGTCCCTGTCCTCTGGTAAGACTCCAAGATGCTCGTATACCTACTTTTTTCTCTTCCCCTTCCCAGCTGGATCCCTACATCCCAGCCTATTAATGACTCTATCATAAAGCTCTAGTTACACCTCTGAATGAAACCTAGAGTGACTCCCTATGAGCTAAAGAATAAATTCCAAACTTTTTAGCATTACCTAAAACCCCTTTACGATCCGGCCCTCATCTGATTTTCTGCCACTTTTTAATTGTCTTCAAAGATATTTGAAGCATCTTCTACCAACATCAGACCTTCAAATAGCCTCTTGACTCTCACGCTTCTGTCATTTTCTTTTCAGGCTTTTCTCTGTATTTGTAATGTCCTTTCTCCCCTATTTCTATTTGCCAAACTCCTAGTCAAGCTGTGAAGCCCATCTCATTGTACCACCAACAGGAAGCCTGCTTTGCTCCCACCTGCCATTCTCAGGTCTAATAGTGTCCTCCTCTGCGTGTATCAACCATGATAGCACTGATCATGCTGTGTTTGGTATTGCTGGTCCGTGTACCCACCTTTCCCCTTAAATTGAGGGGAGAAATCAGGTCTCTCTATTTGCTTAAAGATTTTGTTTATTTGTCAGAGAGAGAGAGCATTAAGCAGGGAAAAGAGCAGAGGCAGAGACAGAAGCAGGCTCCCTGCTGAGCAAGGAGTGTGACGTGGGGCTCAATCACAGGACCCTGGGATCATGACTTGAGCGGAAGGCAGATGCTTAACCGACTGAGCCACCCAGGAGCCCCGCTCTTGCTCTTTCTTTTTAGAAAAATAACTTAGTTTTATTAAATCCTTCCAAAGCCTCCAATGTATACTTTAAACAACAACAACAAATCATATTTCATGTTCACAAAACATCTAATTAAACTGCACGATTATAGTAAAGGTACAAATGCCGCAAATAATTTTGGAAATACACAAACTAAGCAGAACGCTCGAATGGGGAGAGAAGTACACAGACCCATTAGAGAGCTGCCTAGCCCCAGCCCTGCGAGCCTTGGCTAGTCTATAGTTTTCAGATGAACCGAAGAGTATTAATTAATTGGGGACATTAGCGAAGAGACTTGCTAATGCATTTGCAAGGTACCCCAAAGTCCTAACACGTAGTAATTTGGAGTTTCATTTCACACAGTCACTTGGATAAAGTGGCTATTAAAACTTTGTTTCTTTGTGGAAAAATGGCCTTTGTGAACGACACTGATGATAAAAGCCAGGTAATAGCTCTACAAATTACTTTAGTCTTGAATACTAGATCATAAGGGAAAGTATTTACATTTTTCTCAGTGTAATTTCATTGCGTTTTATAGACAAAAATAATGTCATTATGATATCTGACAATCAAGCCATATGCCCCAAATTCCCAGTACCAAAGTTCTAATTGGTATATCTATAGGCACACTTTTGTCTATCTGAATAATATTCAATGACCCAGAAATAACAAAGATTTTTTTTTTTTGAGAGAGAGAGAGCGAGAGCACAAGCAGGAGGGGCAGAGGGAGAGGGAGAGAGAATTTCAAGCCGACTCCGCGCTGAACGTGGAGACCAATGCGGGCCTTGATCTCACAACCCTGAGATCATGGCCTGCGCTGAAACCAAGAGTCGCTTAACTGACTGCACCACCCAGGTGCCCCTCATCTGTCTTTGTTTGTATTTTTCAAACACACAGGAAAGCAAGATGCCATCATAATACTTTAAAATAAGACTTGCATAGATTTCTATATGACTGAAATCTATTTTTAGCAGTTTTAAGCATACATACTTTCAATAATATTTATTGAATTAAAAATGGTCTATCTGTTCTAAGTATCTTATAAGTATTAAGTATTACCTCATTTAATAGGGATACGAATGTACAGCATAAGGAACGTAGTTAATAATCATAGCAACTTTGTATGGTACCAAACAGGAGCTAGAATTGTCATGGTGATCACTTCCTAATGTATATAAACACTGAATCCCTATGTTGTACACGTGTCCATCACAATGGTCAGAGTTCAGAGCCCCTTCCTTATAACTGGTGTAAACTACAAAATCTCAGGCCAAAAGGTCTTTGCTCCTTTCAACCTAGTAACACACTCTTCTCCTTCAGCTTGATTGGTATCAGATACCTGTTTTGAATAAGGCCTCGGGGCTTCTCGTCATTCGCTCAATCATCTCCAAAGACTTATAATTTCATAAGAAGAGAGATGCAAGGTCTGTTGAAAACCTGGCTGAGTGCCCCCCCCCCCTTCAAGACTGGGTCTGCTAAGCCCAACAGCAGCCCCTGGAAGTGGAGAACCCCACAGGGAAAGCCCGTGTCCGATCCCCTTGTGGCATTCCCACAGGTTCCACTCAACTCTGGGTGGCCTCTGTGTCCCTCCGGCTGCTCCATCCTTGCCCAGCCTTGCTGGGCAGAGAGCTGGCCAGAATGAGGGTCCCAGGAGCAGCAGGTACTTGGCACTCGAAACCTGGTCTCTCTTCCTTTCAGGTCTCATAGTCCTTCAGATGTTTGTTGACTTGATCAATCAATGAATAAATTGTTCAATAATCCTGATTTTCTCCCAACATATAAGCTTTCTAATTTTTCTAAATGTTTAAATTTGAGAACAGTTGAGACACTATGTTAAGTTAGTTTTAGGTGTACAACACAGTGACTTGTGACAAGTCTATGGGTTATGCCGTGCTCACCACAACGTAGCTGCCATGTCACCACACAATGCTATTACAGGATCACCAGCTATATGCCCTAGGCTGTGCCTTTTGTCCCTGTGACATTCCTCCCATTATTGGACACTTGTGTCTCCCACTCCCCTGTCCCAATTTTGCCCATCCCCCGCTCCCTCCCCCGTGGCAACTGTCAGTCAGTTTGTTCTCTGTATTTATGGGTCTGATTCTACGCATTCTCATCTTGAGCAACACCTGATCCCGGACATTCTTTTGCTTTTCTCATAATAACAATGACGAGCACATACAGTACTCACTATGTGGCAGGTACTGCTCTAAATGCTTTATGTTTATCAAGTCACTTAATCATTACAATAATTTGATGAGGTTGAGCATTATTATCACCCAATTTGACAGATGTGAAAAATGAGGCACAGAAGGGTGCCTCAGGGGCGCAGTTGGTTAAGTGTGTGACTCTTGGTTTCAGTTCAGGTCATGATCTCATGGGTTGTGAGATTGAGCCCCGTGTCGGGCTCCATGCTAAACGTGGAGTCAGCTTGAGATTCTCCCTCTCTCTGCCCTTCCCCCTGCTCACTCTCGCTCTCTCTCCCTCCTTCTCTCTAAAGTAAATAATAAATAAATCTTTAAAAAATAGTTTAAACAAATGAAGCACAGAAAGTTAAGTAACTTTCACACGAGCTGAGACATGAACCCAAACTAAATCCAAAGTCTACATTCCTACCACTACACGACCCCGCCACTCATGAGCCTTTGAGGGAACTGGCTCGCTTTTATCCAAGGCAGAATAATTAAAATTGGGAAGATCATTTGATAAATCCATTTTTAACAACCTGATGAGTCCAAGCGTTGGTGAGGAAGTACCATGACGGGAACATCATTTGCTACTGGTGGTACTGTAAATTAGAATGGCCACTTTGGAAGACTCTTTGGCATATGGAGTAAGGATGAGGATAAATAAAATTTAGGATCCATCAATTCCACTATCAGCCACTGATACCCTGCATGTATCGGGGCTCGCGTGCATCAGGATAAAGGGCACAAGACTATTCACCCCTGCATTGTTTGTGATAACCCAAACAGCCCGGATGGCCTTCAGCGGGACAACAGATGAATGTGTTGTGCTATATTCACGCCATGAAATGCAACATGGCAACAGCAATAAATGAGCTCCTGTCTTACCCAACCACACAGGTGGCATGCTGAGGGAAAGAAGCCAGGTGTGAATAAATCCACACCGTATGATTTCATTTCAAAATTCAAAAACTGGCAAAACTAACCTATACTGTTTATAGATTCATCTTTGGGTGGAAATTAGCAAGAGTAATTATTGGAGACATCAGGCTATTGCTTACCCAGGGGAAGGAGAGGATTGCAGTCAGGATGGGGTATGACAGGAACTTACGGGTGTTGGCAAAGGACTATTTCTTGACTTGGATGGTGGTTATATGTGTTCATTTAAAAATGCTTGGTTAAACTTTAAATATAGCACTTCTCTGCATGTCAATTAAATTTCATTATAAATAATAACTACTTTTATAAAGTTAAACGGAAGAAAACCAGAGAGAGGGAGAAGGATAGAGAATGGGAGAACAGGAACTGGGGGTATTAGATATCTCTTGTTCTCTCGTCTCTGGGTCACACGGAAGATACGAAGTCCCAGGACAGAGCACCCTACAGGGTCAGTCTATGCCATGTGCCCGAAACTGCCAGGGCAGGAATAAGGAGGATCTGGGTGACAGTGTGGGGTCCCCCAGAAGGCATGCTAGGGTATTAAAAGAAGGGGGATTGGAATGACAGAAGACCCCTAAACCAATAATATACTGTAGAGGTTCTAGAACTTTTGGGTTTTTTTTCCCACCTGTTAAATGGAGGTTGGGAAGGATGGGGGTGTGATAGGTTATGTCCTTATTATCTCATCTTAGTGAGACAGAAGCCCCAAAATCACTCTGCAAGTCGGAAAGCTCTGCATGAAACATGCAAGACTTTATTCCTAACAGCAACCCAGAGAGGCCTCGCCAAAGATGTGCTGAATTATATTTTATGGCAAACCCTTGAGAGGGCTAACCCCATTTCTAGAAACAAGGGTGGGTTGTGGCCAAGTTGGATGAACACACTGACTGGAAATCAACTGTGAAAACAAGCAAGAAAATTAAAAAAAAAAAAAAGAAAGAAAGAAAAAGAAAAAAGAAAACAAGGCAAAGCTCATTTCATTCTTTCTGTTCCTCTTTAACAGAGAACAATGAAGCCACAGGCTGGTGAGTTCTGGCAACTCTGCCACAGACCAAACCACACGACACGTCGCCCTGTAACGCACACGATTATGGTGGTGGTTGTTTTGAAAGTTGAAACCTGCTGTAACATTCGTTTCAAAATGCATTTAGGGCTTTTGCTTGTTTTGTTCTCCCTTCCAACAGGAAAATCAAGGAACAACAAAATTCCACAAATTCTTTCATATAAATTATTGACCAGCTTTTAGGGTAACCTTTGTTATGCTAGAGTTATCTGGTACAAATGTACTTCCTGGAAGCAGAACAGAAAGAAATCAAGCTCCCATAGTCACAACTTTGGGACAGGCACAGTCCCCGGTCCTCCAGGTGGCTGGAGACTGGAGGCTTCTCCTTCCATTTATTCTACTAAAAAGGACATAATAACGTTGATTCAGTAGACCCCCATGGAGATCGAGATTGGCTTGTGATTTTTAAAGACTTTTTAATTACCACATTGAGATACCACCTTATGCCAGTTAGAATGGCAAAAATGGACAAGGCAAGAAACAACAAATGTTGGAGAGGATGTGGAGAAAGGGGATCCCTCGTACACTGTTTGTGGGAATGCAAGTTGGTACAGTCACTTTGGAAAACAGTGTGGAGGTCCCTTAAAAAGTTAAAAATTGAGCTACTCTATGACCCAGCCATTGCACTACTGGGTATTTACCCCAAAGAGACAGACGTAGTGAAGAGAAGGGCCATATGCACCCCAGTGTTCATAGAAGCACTGTCCACAATAGCTAAATCGTTGAAGGAGCCGAGATGCCCTTCAACAGATGACCGGATTAAGAAGATGTGGTCCATATATACAATGGACTATTACTCAGCCATCAAAAAGAACGATTTCGCAAGATTTGCAGCAACCTGGATGGGACTGGAGGAGATTATGCTAAGTGAAATAAGTCAAGCAGAGAAAGACAATTATCATATGGTTTCACTCATTTATGGAACATAAGAAGTAGGAAGATTGGTAGGAGAAGAAAGGGAAGAAGGAAGATGGGGTAAACAGAAGAGGGAATGAACCATGAGACACTATTGACTCTGGGAAACAAACTGAGGGCTTTAGAGGGGAGGGGTGTGGGGGAATGGGATAGGCTGGTGATGGGTAGTAAGGAGGGCACGTATTGCATGGTGCACTGGGTGTTAGACGCAAATAATGAATCGTGGAACACTACGTCAAAAACCAGGGATGTACTGTATGGTGACTAACATAACATAATAAAAAATTATTATAAAAAAAAAAGACTTTTTAATTGCTTCACTTTTTCTTCATTTCTTCTTTACTCATTTTGTTCTCCTGTCTTGGGTAAATTCATCAAGACCTGGCTGTATGAAAGAATGAACACTAAGGCAAGGTCATTACCCTACTTAGAAGGAATGTGATGAGGGAGAATGTACAAGGATGGGAGTGTATGAGGCTTATGCTTTTCAGACTGTATCACAGAATAGATACAATGATTTTCCAATAAATAATATCCCTCATTGGACAAATAGGTACAGTTTAGACAGAATAGTGTAACAATCTTTAAATGATGACAGGTATTATTATGGGAATAATAGAGATGCATGTCAGCGCTGTGGGTTAGTTGTATTTAAAATGTTTTTTTGATTTGTTTGCTTGTATTATAAAAAATGTGTGCACATTGAGGAATTAGAAAAATATAGAAAAAAGCACATATGAGAATAAAAAAATCACTTATTACCCTACTACCCAGATAAGCACATAATACTGTGATATACTTCTCTTCCACAGTATTTATTCTTTCCTGTTTCAAATTGTGTTCATCTACTTTGTTGGTACCTCACCAGAAGTTTCAAAATATGCCTAAACAAAAATCGAAGAAGTCCCAAATGTGAATACATTAACTCATCCCATTATAAACTTCACAGAGAGTTTCAGAAACGAAGCCTTCAATCTAGTTTATAACAAGTCAGTCGGACCCCCGAGATCCCCCTCCTCAATTTCTCATTCTGCTCTGTGTCAGCCAGTGAGTTCTCATTTGTGGCCCAATAAGATCAGAGCTCCACCAGACTGTATCCTGGTCTGTCTTCCACTGGAATGGGCTAAACTCTGCCAGCAGCTCCCACTTGTCAACCCCCTGGATTCATGTGTTCATAAAATGCAGGTTCACAATGAGATACCACCTCACACCGGTCAGAATGGCTAAAATGAACAACTCAGGAGACAACAGATGTTGGCGAGGGTGCAGAGAAAGGGAAACACTCCTACACTGTTGGCGGGAAAGCAAAGTGGTGCAGCCACTCTGGAAAACAGTATGGAGGTTCCTCAAAAAGTTGAAAATAGAGCAACCCTATGATTCAGCAATTTCACTACTGGGTATTTATCAAAAGGATACAAACATAGTGATTCAAAGGTGCACATGCACCCCAGTGTTTCTAGCACCAATGTCCACAATAGCCCAAATATGAAAAGAGACCAGATGTCCATCTACAGGTGAATGGATAAAGAGAAAGTGGTACATATATACAATGGAATATTACTCAGCCATCAGAAGAATGAAACCTTGCCATTTGCAATGACATGGATGGAACCAGAGGGTATTATGCTAAGTGAAATTAGTCAGAGAAAGACAACTATCATATGATTTCACTCATATGTGGAATTTAAGAAACAAAATAGATGAACATAGGGAAGGAAAAATAAAATAAGATGAAAACAAAGAGGGAGACAAACCACAAGAGACTCCTAACTCTAGGAAACAAACTGAGGGTTGCTGGAGGAGAGGTGGGTGGGGGATAGGGTAACTGGGTGATGGGCATTAAGGAGGGCACGTGATGTAATGAGCACTGGGTGTTATATGCAACTGATGAATCACTGTATTCTACCTCTGAAACTAATAATACGGTATAGGTTACTTAAATTGAATTTAAATAAAAATTTTTAAAAATGCATGTTAATCCTCCACCACTCCAGCAATTAACCTAAACAAAATGATCCCCCCTACCCACATCATGTGCTCAGTTTGGATCACACGACACTGCTGCTGCCATTTGGGGGGAACGGAGGTACAGTTTTTGCAAATATTCTCCTCATTATATTGCTTCCTTTTTCATCTGGCTCATACTGTTTTAGGAATCATAACTTGTTTTGTTGTTGCTGTTGTTTTAGGCATATATAATTAAATCTATAGCTATTTTGCTCTGTGATTTTATTCCATTGCTTCAGGTTTTTTGTATTTAATTTTTAGGCAAGTCGGAAAACACTTATGTCAGGGGAGTTGTTAATCATACCTCAGCCCAGATGTTTCCAGCTATTCAGTTTGGTGCCCTCATCACTCTCAGTGTAGGGAGCCAATTCATTCTCACCTCCTTACCCCCAGACACAATTTCTTGTGACACTGTAAGGAGTAGGTATCCATACCAAGTGGTGTAGCAAGGACCAAGCCTAGGCTCACGGACACAGATGGGCACAAGCCCTGATGCTCAGGCAGCTGGTGAGCCCAGTGGGGACCACCTGCACCCACTGGGGAATTTACTGCCATGGGCCCCTACTCTGGCAATCGGAGATTCTAGATCTTTGGGTCTGAGCAGTTGGCAAGTG